>NW_027110766.1:546591-548364 GCF_000696795.3 Halyomorpha halys | reverse complement strand
GTTATCTCACCCCAATTTTTGATTACTTTAATGAAAACTATGTATAATTACTAGTCAAAATTGATGAGTCTGCCAAGTATAGGTAGGGGAATAAAAGATGGCGGCTGTTTCAAAACCTTAAAAAACAATAATTTTTGATTCAGAGCTCTATATCTTAAAAATTACCAACAACACTAGAAAATCTATGAGAACATTATTTAAAGAAGAGTGAATTTGCTGAAATACGAGCCCTAAAAGAGCTATTCACGTCCAATAGTTCTCGAGATATAGCTTTTTAAAAAGCAAAATTTCTTAAAAATCTACTGAAAGATTAGTAGTTAGTTAATTTATTTTGAGAAATCTATATCTCAAGAACTATGTGACGTACAGATGTCTATTAGCACTCAAATTAAAGCTAGTTTAATAAGCTATAAAGTAGTTTCTGATGTTTACCTTCGAAGGAATAGTAGTTTTCATGATATTTGCTAAAATAAATTGATTTATAGTTGTTCGGACAATAAGTTTGATTTATGAAAAACTTCATTTCAGAAACCATTGGATGAACAGATGTCTGCCAACACTAAAATTAAAGCTAGTTAAATTTACTGCAAAATAGGCAATTACGTTTATGTGTGTAGGAGTAGTAGTTTTTATGATATTCACATATGAATATGAATTTGCCAAATGAAAATTTGTCCGAACAACTATAAATCAATTTATTTTAGCAAATTTCATATGAACTATTACTCCTACGAAGATAAACATCAAAAACTACTTTATAGCTCATTAAACTAGCTTTAATTTGAGTGCTAATAGACATCTGTCCATCACATAGTTCCTGAGATATAGATTTCTCAAAATAAATTAACTAACTACTAATCTTTCAGTAGATTTTTAAGAAATTTTGCTTTTTAAAAAGCTATATCTCAAGAACTATTGGATGTAAATAACTCTATTAGGGCTCATATTTTAGCAAATTCACTCTTCTTTAAATGACGTTCTCTTAGGTTTTCTTGTGTTGTTGGTAGTTTTTAAGATACAGAGCTCCGAATGAATTTTTTTTTTCTAACACTTTGAAACAGCTGCCATTTTTTATTCCCTCTATCTATACTTAGTAGACTCATTAATTTTGACTATTAATTATACATAGTTTACATTAAAGTAATCGAAAATTGGTGAGTTAACTGAGGCAATTAAAAAAAAAGTTTTTCCCCTCTTGGGCTCTTTCAATATCTACCCATGATTCCCTCTCTACCCTCTACCTCATCTACCCGTGATTCCCTCTCTACCCTCTACCTCATCTACCCATGATTCCCTCTCTACCTTCTACCTCATCTACCCATGATTCCCTCTCTACCAGTATTCCATCAACCCCTTCTTAAAAAGTCTGTGAAAAATCATTTTCGGGTGGAAGAAAACAGAACAAGACTGAGGAGGCTAAACCTCCTCCAAATTTTTCAAAGTCTATCTCTTCGGAAATAACCACTACAAACAAAATCTTTGTTCCTCATGATAGTACATATAAGTCACAAGGAGAATGGACAAAAGTCGAAGAAAGAAGAACAAGAAATAAAACATGAAAACAGAGCCAAGAAAAAATGGAACACGATTAATAAGTAAAGCAAAGTCGATATTTACTGTCACTTTTTTTGTTTTAAACTGATTATATATTTTATACAAAATTTCTATATAACTTCTATATTATTATTATTATTATTATTGTTTTTTTTTTTTTTTTTTTTTTTTTTTTTTATTTGTCTAAAATATTCCAAACTAAACCAATTTTTGAATTGC
>NW_027110766.1:545828-546541 GCF_000696795.3 Halyomorpha halys | reverse complement strand
TCTTAATTTTTAAACATAAAATCAAACAGTATGTCTGAATCTCCCACCTCAAAACAAAAAAAAGCCAAATTTAAAACATGTAATACAAAAACAAACTACATAAAAGAAAAATATTAAAAATTTCTCATAATAAAAAGAGACGAAATGGATGAAGAGGGAAATTCTTTGGAATTTAAAAAAAAAAATCGCCATTTTTTATCTATAAAAGTATAAATAATTTGATTGGAAAGGTCAAATTTGCTAAAAAAATTAAAAGATGGAACCCTCCTAGTAGAAGTAGCAGAGAAAAAATATGGGTTAATATACCCATTACCCACACAATTAACTTTTTCTAATATTGTCAAAAATAGAAAAACTGTAATTGTTAGCATACAAACAGAAGAACAAGACAGAAGTAATTTTACTAATTAGAAGTCATAAGAGACCTAGTAGATGAACTCTATTTAACATAAGATACAGTCCGACTGTTGTCTACGAACCCCCCACCATATCCCAATATCCTTCCACTATACCCTCCTCTCCTTATCCCATCATTTTTTCATTACCCTCTCCTTCTCCCATCATTTCCTCTTTACCCTCTTCTTCTCCCATGATTTCCTCTCTACCCTCTACCTCATCTTAGTACAAGAGCCGGGAAGAAAAAAAGGCAGTTATCTCACCCCAATTTTTGATTACTTTAATGAAAACTATGTATAATTACTAGTCAAAATTGA
>NW_027110766.1:466608-544142 GCF_000696795.3 Halyomorpha halys | reverse complement strand
CCATTAATATTTACTTCATTAATTTCTAAATATTTTCTCTATTTATTCATGTAAAGTAATTTTTTCTCTTCTTTCTTTTATTTTTATGTCATTATTACAATGGAACTGTAACAGACTAAAAACTCATTTTAATGATCTTAAGATTCTAATTAGAGATATAAATCCGTTTTGTATTGTCATCCAGGAAACTAATCTTTCAAATCATGATGAAAGAAATTTTTAAAATATATAGGAAAGATAGGCCATATACAAATCATGACCATCACGGAGTTCTTGCCTTAAACCAATCAGTTCCGAACCGATATCATATTAACAAAAAAAATTTCAAAAATACAATTTTTTTTTTAGATTTCGGTGCCCTATAATATTTATTATTATTTCATAACACACCTTCATACAAAATTTGTTGCTGCAATCATGCTACAGTAATTTAAAAATACACCTCTAAACCACCTCACTACATTAGTTTATCCAAGCATTAGGAAAAAATGAATAATAATAATAATAAAATGCAAACGTAAAAACTCACCTGAGCACATGCAATATAAAAGTTAGCAAGTAACTGAGGAGCTTTTCCTTTGGTATAAAAATTGACAATATTTTTAAGAAGTTCTGGTTTTGACCTCCAATCGAGTGATTGTAAATAATTAGCAGCCATAACATACATTTCTTTCTGCCTCGACACATTGGCAAAGAATATTATTTTGTCAGTATCTCCAGATTTCAACAATGCCTTCATAGCTTTCATCTGAAATAAAAAATATATTATCTTAAATTAAAATTTGTAGATCATTAATGTAAAATATTATTTTTTATTTTTCTCACTAAGAAAAATTCAGGAAACTTCCCATATACACACTATAATGTTAGGAAGTTTCCTGAATATACATAGTGGAGATATTTTCATATCTATTGAGATGATGAAATTATTAAAAATGTACATTGCTGCCATGAACAAATTTTTGACATTGGTAAAGATATAAAACTGAATATAGTGAAAAAGTAATATAAATAAAAGAAAATTGCAGAAATCATTAATTTCAAATAAAATATTCCTCTCTCATGTATTCTGGTACAAGAGGTGTTTTACAGCTATCGAACAATTCTATAGAATATAAACAGCAAGAACCATATTTTTTTTGTTAATTAAAAAAAGTTGAAAAATTTAAACCAAGTTGTAAATTTATCATGTTTCCCAAACGAGCAGATTTGCTGGGATCTCTATTAACATTAACTTAATGTTAATTTTTCACATTCAAACAAATATTTATTGTTACTACAGTGGTATCACCAAATAAGGATACAAACTATTGAATTAATGGTTAAAACAAATTTAGGGATTATGTCTTTAAGAATAGTATTAACAATTATGTTATGTTGAAAAATAGAGCACCTATAATAACACAACTTATTGTGAAAACTATAAAATCATTAAAATTGACATAAAATTAAGGACTAAATTATTAGTCTAAATTCATAATCCTACAATTGACTGTTTACCATTAAATAATTGAATTCAATAATAATTCTCTGAAGTATTAAAGATTTTTTAAATCATACAAAAAACCTTGTAATACCAAAACAGCTTATGTAAATACCAGTACCGTGGAATAAATATATACCTTGCTTCCAGCCTGTGTAAACTTTTTAGCAGCAAGATGATAGTTGGCCTGAGCTAAGGCACAGTCAGCCAACTTCTCAATGAGGGCTATTCTATCCGGGTGATCATCATCCGGTGTCAACTTCTCAGCGAGCTCATCTGTTAATATTACATTGTGCTCCCAACAATCTTCTATGGCTCTAACATACTATAAAATATTTAAACATCAGAAAATAAATATACAATAACTTTTATTTTAACTATATGTTCATGAATAGTGACGAGTATTTTTATATTAAAGGTAATTACTTTAGTATAATGAGAAAACATTATTCATATAAAAAACTTAAAGAAAACAATATAAAACTATTAATTAAAAGCATTTGAGAGAAATTTACACTCAGAGGTGTCAACTTGTAAAGGTTTTTTTCGGCACAATTTTCATGAAAAAATGCTTCAGTTCGATGTTCAGAGGGGTCATCACCAGATCCAGAACCAAAACATGTTGTATATCCATGAAATAAACCCTCAAGATGAATAAAGAGTTGCTAAATTTTACCAAAATCACTTCTAGAATAAAACTATCCTTCAGTAATTACTCTAAATATTAGGTCAATGCTACATCAAACATAAGTCATAGTCATTGAAGCAGTAGAAAATAATCTGTAAAAGTTGAGGTTATATAAAAAAAAAATTCTAGTTTTGCTTGCATTCCTAATTTATGACCTCTTTCTTGATATGAAAATCAGGTGTCATGAAAACTTCAGAATACTTATAATTTATTGAAATAAACTAAAAAACAACATAAAAGGTAAAATTTAGATAAAATCATAACATTTAATCTGATTTACTATTAACAATGGACTCCTAGATAAGGGTACATTGTTGGATGGAGATAAATAAATGAGGATATCATTAAAAATAAGCTAGTTTCATTTATATGCCAAATGAGTGGCTGCCATTGAAAAATTAAATTTTATATCCACAGAAAAAATTGAAAATATATATGCATCACAGTGGATTTATTTGACACAATAATGTCAGCAATAAAGAGTCTCAAATATCTATATTTTTATTTATATACACTTCAATTTAAAAAAATATTAAAATAAATTATGTTGCCTAAATAAAAAATACAAATGACTGATTAGAAAAAAAATTATAATTTAAATAAAATACTAAACAACCAATCATAATACCTCTTTGGCAACAGCAAGTAAGTGGACAGCTTTTTCATAATGGTGCTGGTCTATAAAATACTGAGCACATCTCGTCAGCAGATCAGTGTCGTTTTCAGAAGTTAATTCTGTAGCAATTTGCTCAACAGCATCAAAATGGTTATTCCTAAAATAACAACATAATAAAATTAATTTTTTAAAAAAGAAGATTTTTAATTAAATTTTTATATTTGAGGGAGAACATTAGATTAGTTATAAGTATTGAAACACTATGGGACTTTTTTATCCTATGGACTTAATTTGGGACTTTATTTCAATTTTCTTCATATACATATTATGTTATATAAACAAATCAACTCATTATTTGAACTATTTTATTAGTATTTATATTGTTTTATGTATCCAAAAGTATATCTTACACGATTTTTTAATAATGATTTGTGACTAATAAAAATAAGGTTTTCTAAATTATGATTTAAAAATTTTCTAACCTGTATAACCACAGTTTTACATGACACTAATTTTTTTTAATATTTAACAAAGCTTTAAACTTTTTCAAATTTTAAGTACTTAGATAACTTGGGCCCACTATAACTTAACTATTTAAAAAGTTTTGAAAAGTTGAATAATAAAAGTTGCATCAACATTTTCAGAGCATAAATACATCAAAATATTATTTTTAAAAACCAAAAGGAGACAAAAATAATCATTTATTAGAAATTTCAACAATAAATAATCGCAAAAATAACACAAACATTTGCAACGGTAATAGAGCATTCTTTAAAAACAGTGTTCAGTATGACTGATATTTTTCATTTTTGATTTTCCTCTTTTGATGCCAAAATGAATAAATTATTCATTTATTTGAATGGAACCATAATTATTAAAGAACTGTAGAAACTAAGTAAACCCTACAAAAGCAAATAAAAAATAACTAAAATCTAATTTTAAAATAGTTTATAATTTTTAAAATACCTGATTTAGATAAAAATTAATACATCATATCACTGGATTGCAGATAAAAGTGTTTAAGTGATATTTTTATTAGTATTTGTTTCATTTATACAAAAGTACCAAATATTTTAGTAAAAGCTCAAAAAACTTTCAGCAAAATTATGGAACCAATATTAGAGTAACTGTTTCTTCTTTTATTTTTCTTCTAATGTCCACTTAAACTTCACAGCACCTTGTCATCATCATCAATAAAACTGACCCATTTAATTAACATCTCTAACTTACATGTTCAACTTTTGACAATACTATAGCCTCTTGTAATTTATTGAAAATAGCAGCCTTTTTTTCTTTTGGTAGTCTGCTGAATCTATCTTTTCTTTATATGATTTTCGATACAGTTCACTAACAGTATCAGCACACATAAAAGATAAAAGATATCAGCATTCAGATGAAGGCATCCAACCAGGTACAAAATCTATGATTCGGTATTGAAAAAATTGGTGTAGATTTGGTTCAGGCATAGATCGATCGCACAAATTTCATCTTCAAATCAATGTAAATTGATCACTTTTCTTTCTAACCTGACGATAAATAAAAGATAGCTATAAAAAATTGTCTCATGTTCAAGTTCAATTTACCTAAATGCCAGATCTAGAGCTCGGTGGAGCATACCGGCCTTGTGGTAGAGGAGCACGGCTCGCTCTGGAGAAGAATGTTGAAGAAAATTTGCAGCTTCAGCTTGCTCTCTCCTCCCAGCAGCAAGGGCCAAAGCCCACAATTGGTCTTCCAGGCCTTCCTCCTGAATATTTAATCTTTCACAGTGAGTGAGTAGATAGAACAACTTATGTTAAATATTAAATATTATTATATTAAAGGGACAAACTGTCCTAGAATTAATTAAGTCTATTCTCACTACCATCAAAAAATAATAATTATACCATTACCAATTTTTAAACAAAGTAAAATATTAATGAAAATAATATTAATAAATTGGGAGTGATCTAATCTTGCTTAACTTTTTTTTCCCTCATAGTATTGCAATCAAACAAAAGTTGTTAAAATTTATTTTTTTAGAAATATATATTTTTTTTAGAAAAAAAAAAATGTGACAAGAAAATTGTCACATGTCAGCAAAAATTTATTATTTGAATTAAAAAAAAATTCAATTTGGCAGTATCAAGTAATCAATGTTGATTACAGTTATATAAATGTTGTTCCTATGATGAACATGGTGAATATTGATTGGCTCCATCAATATATTATTTGATACTTATTGATATGTATGTAATCAACAATATGTAATTAATTAGTTAAACATTTAATGAGGAAAGAAATATCTTTCTGAAATAAAAGTTATCTGTAAACTAATAAATCCTTGCAATTATTCATGTTCGTTTCAAAAGAGAAACATTGGAAAAAGGAAAATGCAAAAACAATGGTCAGTCATTTTTTGGATAGCATAGAGTTGAGCCATATCATTCGCTCACTTTGAGGGTTAATTCATTCAGTGAATTTTTAGACGGCAAAGAATGGAGTCATACCAATTATTCACATTAAGAGGATTTAACTTATTGCAAGAAGAAACATAAAATTGGATGTGCAATTTTTAAGATGTCAGGGGCTATGAGTGAAATTTGAGTAAGTAAATTCATGAGTAGGAGGTGTAAAGGAAGACATAAGGTTAGAACATAAATATATACATTATTTTGTTTTTCATTCTTAACTTATAAATGACTACAAAACTATGAGAATTTCAGTTGATACTGTCCAGAATTGTGTCCATTTTATTTTGATGTATGTAAACAATTTAATCATCAATTAAAGACAGTGATATTTGATTTAAGATTCATACATAATTTTTCCATTGATAGTTAAAAGGAAGTTGATTATTGATTAGATTAATTTGTATTTTCATTGGCCATACAGCAGATTTAATAATTAGTATAGATATATTGGCAGCTCTATGTAAATTTGAGGTTCAACATTAATCCAGCCAAAACATGTGTTTTTAGATAATCAATTATTGGTCGCTTGAACTACCTATACCAAAGATAAGGGTTTATAAATAAAATTGCCTACTGATTAACTTGGCTATCCAGGAAATAATATTAAAGTTAAAAAAAAATCATGAAATAAAAGTTAATTTTTACCCTCAGCAATAGAAAGTTACAAATATACATCAAAATATATACATATAAAGATTACTTTCTATCATAAAATAATTAACATAAACAATAAAATAAATAAATAACTAACTTTGCAAAGGCGAATGGCATTATTGTAAGCAGTGGCAACAGTATAAAAATGAACAGCTTCCTGAATGCGACCACGATGCTCAAGGTGGCGAGCGAGATGATTGCACGCAGCTTTATCACTGCTATTCTCTGCAAGGACAGTTGCTTTTTCTGTCTCCTTCAGGTAGCATAAGACCCTAACCAAAGAAAAAGTGTCTCCAGCCTCTTCATAGAATTTTAAAGCAATGTCCATCTGGCCAGTAGATTCCATATATTGTGCCCACCACTTTAGCAGGATTCTAAAAGAAAAATTCAAATAGATATAGTCTAAATTAAAAGTTTTAATTGATTGAATCACATGATTTGTTTGTTCAGTTTAATATCATTAAATCGATGGCTTACTTCAAATAAGTGTTAAGTGTATGGAAAATTACTTTATGAAAAATACAATTAACAATTTTCTCTTTTAGGAAAATGACAACTTATTAATTATTTTTTTGAATGAACACTTGTTGTATACTTAAATCTGTTAAGTCAAAAAATTAATTGAAAATTTGTGAGCTTCCTTAAAGAGTGAACCTTAATTGTATTTGTCATGAAGTTAGTTTCCATGTACTTAACTCTACTGTGAAGTAAACAATATACTCTAGCATATACTTGAGCATGAATGTACAATATACTTTTATTTAAACTATAAAATCAATAAAATGACAACAAAATATGTAAAAAGAGCTGATAAAATACTAATTGTCTTGAGCTAATTGTCTTCAATCTATTTTACTGGGATCAAGTTAGAACTTTAGTCCAAAGATCTGAAATTTAAAATAGCAGAAAACATGTTATTTGAGGAAGCCCCTTATGTACGCAGGAAGCCTCTTCAATGTTTTCTGACTTCTTCAAACAATTAGGTTGGAAGTTTTATTCCTGGAGGAATACAACGCCAAACACCAATACTGGTATTCAAGATTATGTACCCCAAGAGAAAGTGACTTATTGTGTGCTATTCATAAACAGTCATTACTTTCTCATATTAGCAGGTCTCTCATCTAAATTCTTTTTTAGTTTCTTCCTTGTGTTTTCAAGCATGAGAATCGTGGCATTTTGTCTTATAAGTGTGTTTTGGCGTCCCAGTAATTATTCATGAAAACGTTTGTAGTAAGGGTATATTCGGTGACAGTTGGAATTTTTAAGTCAGTATGTAAAGTATTTCTCTTTATGTACCATGGTGCTTTGGTGATAAGTTTTAAGAGACAGGTGTAGATGTAAAAATAGAGAGCAAAAAAAATTAATTACATGAAAATCAAAACTAAACTAAAAAACTTCAACACTATGATGATAAAAATATAGTGCATGGTCTGGTTAATTTTTATTATACACATCATGTTTTTAAGAAATGAATGAGTAGGTTAGTTAATAAAGAAAACAATATAAATAGATATATCCATTAAGAGAATTTAAAGCTTTATATAATTTATCAAAAATAAACTTACGGATCTTTACTATTAACAATGTATTTTTCAAGGGCTGGGGTATTACTTAAAAGCATCCTTGGAACCTCATGCCGATGGGTTTCAGCCCGATAGTACATGTGACTTGCCCCCTCGGTATCTCCTTCACTCTCCAAGTACCTGAAAAATAAAAAGAAAGGGTTCAGAGATTCATCTATAATTTTTTATGATTGAGAATAGGAAAAGAAAAATATGAAGTGGAAACCAAATACAGTTCATTATATTATTCTCCAAAGATATTTTTAAAATATTAGAATGCTATTGTTATGAACATACATAGTCAAATAACATTTTACTGCGTGTTCCGATTGAAATGATAGTAGGTACACTCTTATTGGTCTAAACAACTATGTTTATTCTCAAACAGAAAGCAACACAAAAATTATTTTTTTTAGCCAAACAAAAACACACATCATCAATTATTTAATCTTATGACGAGAGGTTTCAAATGGGTTTGCCACAAAAAAATTGTAAAATAATGAAACATAAAATGAGTTATAAATAGAAATAGGTTAAAAGAAATATACTAGTAAAATAAAAATGTTTATGATAATTTCGGCATTGGCAAACCCATTTCAGTCTCTTTGCTAATGCCAACCATTGCCGTTGAAGACACCAACAATCCTGCCATCACAACATAAATAGTTAATTATTGTAATGAACTACAAACAGTTATCTGTAAAATTATTAACATGGAAAATATTGACCACAAAAAACAGTATAATTTTGGTCATAATGTTTGTTTTATAAAATAGACTATTAAAAAAATCATTTGATTCCAGAAAAATGGGGAATGGACAGTTTTTTTTTTTTTTTTTTTTTTCAGTAGATTTGAAACATCAGTCCATGTGCCATACAGATTTTAAATTAACTGAGAGTGTTCTTGCTTCAAAGTAAGAGATGTTAGAATGCTCCATGACTGAATCATCAATGGTCTCTAAAGTATCTATCATTCCCTCCTGGGACCCAAATAAAATTGTGATATACTTCACCATTCGTAGGCGTTGCTGTCACAAATTTTGTATTTTCTAAGGCAACAGCAATGAAAGTGTTGTTCTGTGTCCACAGGTAGTCCAACAGTACAAAGTAGGCACTTTGGGGTGGGCTTCATTCCAATTCTGAAGAGGATTTTGGAGGTAATCATGTCCTTACATACATATAGTATTTATAGTAACAGCATCAACCCTTTGGGTACATTAATTACATTACTACTATTGTTTTGAAATGACAGTATTTGTGGCTCGCTATATGAACAGTCCAGTGAGAAAAAAGAAGTGATTGGAAGGCTACTTCCATGAACTATCAGAATTCTCATCCTGAATGAACAATTTAATACAAACTTACTTTCCATGCTGATGATATGTATTCTTGAGATGAATCCGATCATATTTTTGAGCTGTTTCTAAGGCCTTATCCCAAAGATTGCTCCTTTGATACAACTTGTTCTTTATGTCAAAATGGTTACATTCAGTCAACAATTTTTCAGCATCTTCCTATAAAAATTAAAAAAATTCTTTAAAATGGAAAAAACTAAAATAAATCTGGCATAATTAGTTGTGGCCATAAAATTTCCCTTTTTTTTTTAATAAATAATAGTTTTTTGAGTATCAACAATTTATATTTTGTTACATATGGACATGAACATACAAATGATATGAGCAACCTAATGCAAAAGTGATGTAAATTAAAACCAGAGGTTTGAGATATTGAACACTTTAGGAAAGGATCTACAAATCATCTGGTAAGGAATGACAGCTTTCTTTAAAACTAGTTAGTCTAAAACAATACAACTATTTAAAAGCATTTAAAGCTAATACACTCGGTTATTAATTAAATAATTTTGTTTTTTTTAAATGAAGTGAGATGAGAACAGAATGAATGATTTATGCTAATTTTGCTTTCAACAGCTCATATGATATGAAACATAAAAAAAACAAGAAAACTTAAAATATAATGTAGTATTTTTCATTATTTTGAGCTCAAATTATTTTAAAACATTCACAGACGCTCACTAAGTAGTTTGAGCAATCAAATTTCAAAATTGGTTAAACCACTCACTAGGAAAATCACTACAAACAAATTGCATTTAATGCAATACCTTTTTAGTCATTGAGCTTTACACTCATGGGATCCCTCCAAGTAATTTGAGCCATCAAACTTTAAAATTGGCTGGGCCATTCGCACAATAAATCTTTACAACAGCCTAAACACATTACCATACTTGTGGCTATACCACAGTCCAGTAAAAATTTTCTAAATACAAGTCATGAGAATGGTAATTGTCAGAACAACTGAAGTCATCTTAGTACTTAAACCTTACACAAAAATACTAGAATAACAATCAAAGCTAAAATTGCTAAATTAAATAAATACTTACACTCATGCCAAGTCTCATCGCCAGGATGGCTACCCTGACAGCTTCAGGCTCATCCTCGGCCTTGATCAGCTCTGAGACCCCTTTCGAATCTCCCATATTGCCGAGGCAGATCTTGGCTACATCCAGACGTCTAGTCGTCACACACATCCTTGCAAGATTTCTCCAGATCACAACCCCACTGTTAAAAAGAAAAAAATAATAAGCAAACAAAATAAATAAAATTGTTTTATTCAAAGAAAAAACATTCTATTTTAAATTACAAGATAAAATAATTTTTACAAAATTAGCTCAAGATGGAGCTCTTTGAAAGCAAAAAAATCTTGTATAGTATTAAAAGCTGGATAATAGCAGACAGACTAGAGAGCAGTGAACAACTGAGGAAATGAAGCTTCTACCAAGGGCTGCAAGGAAAACAAGAAAGGATAAATTCATAAATCAATTATAAATCGAGAAACAGGGAGGAAGCCATTGTGAAAGGCTCTTCATGAAAGTAATGATTACATAGTTAATATTTAAATGTAACATTTTTTTGGTCATCTCTTAGTCCATCTCCAAGGACATAAGCACACATTGAATAAATACAGAAAATACTGACTAGGTACATATTTATTCTTAAAACTAAAATTTTTAAATAAAACAAGGTAACATACGCAGATGGTTTATTTTTCTGCTACAACTTATAGAGGAAGGGAGAGAGTAAAATTAAAAATTTCAAACAACCTAGACCAAATTTTCCAAATTACCGGAGGTCTGGGGAGCATTCCCTGAACTTTACCCTTTTCCTATAATTTTTAGAAAACTTACCAATTGAAGTAGCATTTATAAGCGACTATAATAACCTCTTTGAATAAAGTTTTATTGGATTTTCGCAATTTAAAGGGGGTTCTCAAATTTCCTAACTTTTCGGGTTTTGAAATTATTAGAGAAAATAGCACCATCATTACCATCTTGATTGTCACTTAAGAGAGATTTTTAGTACACTGATTTCCTTCAAAGACTTGTTCTTTAATGTAAACTGCACATATGCCCCTTATGTTTCCACAGGATGAGAGTCTACTTATCATAAAACAAGTCCCACAGTCTCTTATGTACATGAGCTGGTTTGTCCTACTTAAATATTTCCCTGAGTTTTAAAAGCAGTTAATTATTAGTCAACTTATTCATGATACATTCATCAGTCAATGCAGAGCATCATTTTCCTTAAAAATATTTTCCTTGACCTTCTCCCTTTTTCTACTCACTTGATTGCTCATTCAGAGTGCAATGAAATCAACTGAGGAAAAATGAATTATTACTTTAAATGTAGATGATAAGGTCAAATTTATGTTATTCCCTGCATTCCTGATCCAAATAAGCAGAACAATGGATTACTAAGGGACAGAAAACCATAGATGACCAACTCAATACTAAACATTTCTTAATAATTGGTACTATTCCAAATAAATGAATTAGAAGCCAACCTCTTCATACTGCAGATACTTTTGAAGGCTTGGTCAACATCACCAATGCTTAGGCTAAAGCTGAAGCTTATAACAGCATTTTTTGTTGCAGAATCACAGTCTTCAAGTCCTTCAAAATCTTTCATTACTATTCTATCCACCATGATCTTCTAAACAAAAAAAATTAAATATATCAATAATTAAAAACTAATTATAAAAAGCAATATGAAATGAGTTTTATTTATATTACTTGCTGAGAAGACGGTTTCTTGGCCATCACAAAATAGGGTATGCTCACAGCGAGTAAAGAAACATAGTCATCATCCATAGGCAAAGACTCCCTCAATAGAAGACCATGTTCAGCAGAAGACAAAAAGGAAACCAATAACTGCAATATTTCAATAAATAGTTATAATGTGATTTTTGTTGAACATAGATTAATATGAGGAGAAGATAGTCAGGAGGAGCGGTAAGAAGTGATACTATTGATATATGATATATGATAGAGGAGCGGTAAGAAGTGATACTATTGAGCAATTCAAGCAATATTTTAAGACATACGAATATGAATATAGCAAAGTTCACAAATATTTATTAAATTCATCAAAAAAGGGGACTTACTGTAGTTGGAATGAACACATCGTATTTGGAAATATCTCTAGGGTATCTTTTGGAGGTATTTTGGGATGAGGATTTCTTGGCTTCACAAGCAAATAATTGTGGTTCATCAGGATCCCAAAACACTGATGTAACAAACCTTGTAGGTTCACTATAAAAAGATAAACAAAATTATGAAAATAAATTTAACATTTTTAATGGTAAATGGTAAATTTAATAAGATTACAATAAAAATTTATTTATTTTTTAACTGAATATAATATCTTATTATTTTTATATATATACTTCATTCAGTATAACCAACTTGATGAAACAATACAGTAAGTCAAAGATATACACAAGGTAAGTTTATAGTTCTAAACTGTTTATTATGAACAATTAATCATCAATATGAATCTCAATTTATCTAAGAAAATTCATTTTGTTTAAGAGTACTAAATAAATATATTGAACCACCCTTTAACAACAGATTTGGAAAACATTCTTTGAACTATAATTCAACTGTATAAATGAAGAACTTTTACATTATTAAATTAAAATACGGAGAACAAAGAAAACTACAAAAGAAATCTTTTATTTATTATCAATGATTAGTCAAGAAAATTAACACAATAAACTCTTTTATTTACTTTTAAAAAAATTAATTATTTAACATACTTATTAGCATTGAAAAAGTAGGACTGAACACTGTCCCCTTCAATATTCCAGAGGAATACTGCTGGAGAAGGCATGAGATTGTTCTTTGCAATAGTGAAAGCAACTCTTGTTCCGGTCGAGTTGCATACAGCAGTAATAACCTCACCAAAGTCTGCTACAGCCTCGATCAAATCCTTCACTTTAGAATGTGGTCTTGCTTCTCTATATCAATCAATCAAAATCAACAGAAGCATCAATAATAAAAACTCAATAAGAAGATTCAATTAAAATTAAAAAGTTATAATTAATATATCAAAACTGTACTTTAATAAAAAATAACTTAATTGTTCTCATCCATTTCATAATCTAAAAGAACATAATATAGATATTTAAATTACTTCATTGGCATTTTGAACTTAACATTTTCATCAATTTAGTATTTTAGTTGTCATTTAGCAAACCTATAAAATAATCAATGCTATTGCAAAAGGTAAACAGTTTTTTGAAAATAGTAAATCTTTAATCAAGTTGGATCTGGTGTGAGTAAAAATTTAACCCTTTGCTTGCAAGAGTATTAAATTCCTTCTAAGTTGAGCAACATTTAGAAAAATAACAAAATTTTTATGTTACTATGAATTATTTTGATATGGTAGAATGTAAACGAATGTTCTTTTATCTTCTATTAATGTTGTAAGATACTTATGCTATGTATCGAGGAATTAGCCTAGATTTCAACAATATGTCGTTTATTAAGGTTTTTTGCTATCTGTCCCCGATACCTGGTTAGGGTAGGAGTCTCTTACTGAGTCCCCGGATATGAAAACATCTCTATTAAGTTTGTCACATTACCAGAGGCCCCTGAGAAAATTAGATTGGCTAACCTTTAAGTGTTCTAACAAAAATGATAGTTTGGGACGAGGGACCAGAATCAAATTAACCAGGTGCAGGCCCTTCCTGGACAAGTCAAACTTTTTGTTACACATCCTCGGCCCTGAGGAGGGGGACGCCTGCCTCGGGAGTCTTCGGACATCGATAACCAATCAGAGAAGAGATTTAAAAATAAGGTAACGCCCCAAAAGGGAAGTGGGAGAAAAAGACAAGAGGGAATTTACAAGAGAAGAGGAGAGCACTCAAGAGGAAGGCTCAGACGAGTGAGGACAGTCAGGAGGTAGACTCCGAGGATGCACTTCGGCCAGGAGGCCTGGACATCCCTGATGAAACAGAAGACACCCACGGCATCAGCAGCTATAAGTATAAATTAACTAATAAGTAATCATGTAATAATTTATATTTTATGGCAACCTTTATCTGAATCATTTTAATCATAATAACAAATTGTAAATAAATACTTAGTTTCTTTATATAGTTTATATACTGTTATATATCCCAATATACCACTCTTTATTATCCTATATAATCAATGGTAAGAACATTTTATGAATATAAAGGTATTTAATTGGTAAACTGGTAAACACACAAACAGCCTTTGGAAAGGAATCCAATTATAATAATATTTTTTTTAGGACTCAATTTATAATCAATTAATTAATTTATTTTTGGATAATTCCCAAGTAAATCTGCTACTAGTACATAGCACTTATAACCATTAATGTTAAAGTGTATTTGGAATATGCAGTACTTATTGTCATGTATAAAAGATAAATAGTCAATGATAAAAATGAGATGGCATAATATAGCGGCATAATAACATTTTATTTAAACAATATATAATATAATTAAAAATTTATTTTTAACTCCAGCATTCATATTAATACGAATCTGGTCAGGTATAATGCCAGGTTATGGAGCACAAGTTTCAGCATGGCTAGTATGTAAGTACCAAATATTTGATACTCAATTGAAAATATTTGTTGAGCCTACTTATCCTCAAGTTTTGGTATTAATCAATGACAATATTTCAAATAATATACCTTCTAGAAATGTCCCAAAGTTGTAATAAACCAGTAATGGTTGATATTGTCATAAAATGACGTGTCAAGCTGAGAGTGATAGGCTGGCCATCTGTTTCGATGTTCTGTTTGACTGTTCCCTGCAGAGTGACAACTTGTAAACGGCCTGAGTTTGTTAGCACAACAATGCTCTGCTCCCAAACCCCAGCATAAAGGCATTCACATTCAAATGAACCTAAACATTTTTTTCAACTATTTAAAATATATTTATAACCAAAAGTGTTGTTGCATAAGAACTCCTAAAAGAGCCATTATTTTTCTATATGAAAACAAATACTACAACTACAAGCATTTATGGTTCAAATCTCGACTATTGCCCAAAAAGCTGCTAACAATTAAAACCTAATATCTAAAATATAAGTTACATTAATATTAGGAAGAAGTTGAAATTGCAAATAAAAGTGCATAACTTAATGCCTTTTATGGCTTTGAATCAGGAATGATAAAATAACTTGGAGGATGTTTTACTAAATGAGAAATTAAGTAAACTTTTGCTACTTCAATTTTTTAAAAATTAAAAGTAGAATGAATAATTTAAATAATAATTATCTCTAAACCAGAATTTCATGTTATTAAAAGTAGTCATATCCACATTATTCCACTTAAACGGAAATCTACTGTAAATAATGGTTTGGATTTAGTATCACTATGAAAATTGAAAGAAGGTTGAATAATCTTTCTTTTGTCATTGCATATGAATTTTCCAAAAACATAGAAAGAACAGTTAAAAGCTCTCAGGTCAGTAAAGGATGTGATCTCTAAAGGCTTAATATTACCTACAACACTAATTGAAGATATTGGGCTGATATGATAGACAGCAATAACTTTTCCACTCCAAACAGCAACAACTTCCTTATACAATGAGACACCCAACGCTTGTAGGTCTGTGTTCAATTCAGCAGTTTCCTCGCCTTTTGAAACAACTAACTGAGTTGCTGAAGTTTGAACAATTGATACCTAAATAAAACATAGTTTATATCAGAGAAAGAATTATAATGATCATTATATAATCCAATTTATACTAACATAAAATTAAAGGCTTAAAAAGTTCTCAAGTCGTGTTTACACAGTTTTATTACTGAAAATATTGCTGTGACATTTTCATCATTAATGCTGGGCAACATTGACTATATCAACACAACTTTCCTCTCGATTTGGGCTAAATTGGACAGGCTGTTTTCAAAATATATATGTGCCAGGGAAAATATGTTTACAAATGCTTACGCGAAAGTAGCAGAAAGAACCTGATGAAATTGATAATAAATCCATTTTACAATACTCTCTTTAATTTGGGCTAAATCAGACAAGTCACTTTTGATATATAAGTGTTCCAAGAAAAATACATTTCTGCATACATGAGAAAAAAATTGGATGAAATCTGCTAAAAACAATAAGGTACCAACCAATATAATTCCTGAAAATTTCATCAAAATTGGATTGTTTGGATTGATTTTCACTACAGACACTTCATAAATTTCACTACAGACACAGAAACAAAGTTATTCCTTAATATCTAAAACATAAAATGCCAGTTAAAATTTTTTGATTCTGAAGACAATTTTTTTTTAATTCCTGCATGAATACCTTCAGCAGTCTGAAATAAATAAATATAAAAATAACTGATTCATATATAACAACAAATAATAATTACACCATCGTGATAGGCGGCAGAGAGAGGCTGCTCCTTCAATACATAAACTGTGCCAGAAGTGTTGACGGCCAGCTGATTTATACCCCACGCTGCCTTAAGAATGTTCTGCTTCACTTTTGTTGAGGCCACTTGCTGCCAGGCTTCAAATCCTTCACCACTGACACGCCATATCACAATGAATCCTGAGTTTGTGCAAGCACAAAGAAGCCCTTCAAAAGGCAAAAAATGCAAAATCTATACAACACGTTACTTATCATACATTATATATATTACAACATAATTAAAAAATATACATAAAATAAAAACTCAAACAATCTTCTTTAATCATCCATATCATAAAATAAAATAAAATTGCCATAGTTATTTTTTTTTAATTTAACAAAATTATCAATAGCATCTAACGAATTAAATAAAATTATCATCGTTGCCATTGTTTTAATTTTCATCACACAAATAATAAATATCAATAAAATAGAAATTTTTTACTCAGGAAAAAATTAAAAGTATCATGTAAGTGTGCTCATAAACTTATCATACTAACATTCAAAAACATTATTAAATCAACAAATTATTATAAAATTGTTGATTATAAAAAGTAAATTACAATTTACTTGTTCCACATTAACACTCTAATACTACCTTTTAATTTAGAAAATGACAAGCTGATGATGGCCTGCTTATTTGGTTCATCTGCATTAGATACTGTTATAGAATAAGTGTCGCCAGTCAGAGGTTGCCAAAATCTTATTGTGAGATCACCGACAGCGCATGCCAACAATCCAGAGCCTGCCCACACAATAGTATCTCTTCCATTACTACTTCCACTCAGCTTAACCTAGAACGAGAAAGAGAGAAAGAGAATTAACCAAACCAGAGACTAATTAGACTTAATATGATTTGATTATTATTTTTTTTAAAGAAAATTATTACTTTTGACATTTCATGTAAGCTTCCAGATGAATCTACTGAATAGTAGTTCATATTGAGGCCATCAAGGATGACAAGAAGATAATCTTCACTTTCATGATGAAGAAGTAACTGAATGTTTCCAATAGATGACAAGACTTCTTGTTTGGTACCAGATTCATTGACATGAAATACAGAGCCTAAACAAGTATTAAAAACAAATAAATTCTTTCATATGACGTTTTATTAAATATTATTTGTCAAAGTATCAATAAGTAAGTATCAAGTGTTAATTCAAATAATAACATGGTTAGCAACACTGCAACCAACATGATATAATTAACAATATGAGATATTTATCAATTAAATTACCAAAAAGTGATATTTTTTAAAACTTTATTATATTTATTTTCAGGAATCAATCACCCTTTATTCACTTCTTTATTTTTTTAACGTTTGAACAACGTTTTGGGCTAGGGCCATCCGTAGCTCAGGTGGTTAGGCGTAGGTCTTACAATCTGAGATATGTAGGCCGGCGCCGGTTCGAATCCGGCCTGGGACATTGACTTTTTTCATTGAGTGGCAGTTCCACAAAATGAAAAATTTGACTCCCCACAATGGTTAGAATAGGTTGGTCACCTGTAGATAATCTGGGACAGTATAGGAATTCTATAGGAGTCTTGGGCAGATGAAATGAAAAAAAAAACATTTCAGGCACCTCCGCCCATCAAAAAAAAAATTTATTAAGGTACGATATAGCCTAAATAAACTTTGTTGATTGTAACTATATGTTAATTTTAAACTGTTAATTGGCAATGTTTTTATTTGTAAAACTGGATAATTGGCAGAGGAGTCCAAAACATTCAAATGTTAAAAGAATAAAGGAGTGGATATACGGTGTAAATGGATTCCTGAAAAAATATATATATATACATATATATAGAGTAAAGTCTTAGCAAATAAACCCTTTAGAACTTAGTTGTAGCCGTGCAACTAATTATTTAACTGCAACTAATAAAGTTATTTTTTAAGTACCTACACAAATAAGGTATGCCTTCTAACAACTAAACAGAGAATTAGTATCTAGAAAGAAATAAGGCCAACATAACTAATTGAACACAAAACCATTTCAAGGCAGGTAATGACAAATATATTTGAGGCATGGAAATGAAAAAAGCTGTAAGTGCCAGAAATACGAAAAATGAGATTTTGATGGGATAAAGATGAAGAAACCAGCACCAATCCACTGGTAACCGCTGGAAGTTCCTATTCCGAATGGTTTAATTCCTAGAGGTGTATTTTGTATAATTTTAGAACAAAAATTGTGACCAGCTACTAGTTTTTTTCGTTTTGCTCAAAACTATTTTTTTGGATAAAACAGGCTTTTCCATTTCCAAGCCTCATTTCTCAAGAGAAATTTACTAAAAATTTTTAAAACCACCAAGTCCTAATCTCTAATCGTATTCCAAGGAGCGATGAAAGTACAACTGTGCAAAACACTCTTTTAGATACAGCCAGATGGAAAAATAAAAAGATTTTTACATGAAATTTATTTAAGATGATGGTAAATTTGTTAAATTTAAAGACAAGATCATTTCATCTATTTTAATTTATAAACAATATGTTCAATATACATATAATAAATGTTAATATCATAAATAACAATTTGTTTGTCCATTAAATTTGGTAAAATAATCTTGCATTTATTTTTGTAAAAGATTTCTCTAATGGAAAAATTTTATGGCTTGGAAAACGCTCTGGGCATCTAATTGTGGCTTACTGGAGAACTAACCCATATATAAAATAAGTAATACCTGTGCTGGTAGCAACATAAAAAGATGTTGAATCAATAGATACAGCTGTCCTTCTACCAGCTGTACGAGGGCGCCAAGCACTAAAAATATCCAGGGCTCGTTCATCACCAGCAACCGCTTTTTTTGCCAAACCAGCCAAGTCCATAGTCGGTTTGGCAATTCGCATTTCGAACTGGATGGCAACCCCATTCTCCCAATGCAGAGTATACAAAGGAACCAACTGGCCCCGAGCATCCAATCTCCATCCACATATATCTCCATCCTATATAATAAAATAATGATAGTGAATAAACATTAATTAAAATAATTTATATTAATTCATAATTATGAAACAAGAAAACAGAGGAGAATAAAGGATAATTCAAAATATATACTGATGTTTTCAGTAACAAAAGTAAATATTATTAACTTTCATAGATCAAATACAAGCTCACTGCGATAATACAAAAATTTTATGATAATTTTGGGCAGTCACTCTCACAGCCACTTTAAAATAGGTATGGCTCCTGTTGAAAATTTAAATCAAACTAAAATTATGACTTTGTATTTTCTATTTTTCTATTAATTATATGAATCTACTTTACTCAAAAATCAATACTTGTGTAAAATACGAAATCAAACGATTTTAAAAAGCATTGTATTGATAAATATTTAATTTGATACCATAAAACTACAGTAGAGTTATTTATATCTATAATCATAATATAGGTAAATTAAGAATACGACTCTCAATGACAGCATGCAATACGCATTGAATATCTCAATAAAGAAAACATTTTTTAATTTGAAATAAGTGAACCTTAAAGTGGTGTTCTTATTTATTAAATATATTTTAATTCTTCTTCTGGTTTATAGTTTTACTTTTTAATTTATATTTCTGGAATTTTTATGGATATTCCATTTTTTAAACCATGGGAAGAAGTAAACATTTCTTTTATAATGTTTACTTCTTCCCATGGTTTAATACACCACAAAAATTTAGCTAAATTTATTACTGTACAAGTACACTGCATTCTAATCTGTAAAATTTAAAAAATACACAATCCTCCTAAAGGGTGACTATAAAGGGGAAAATAGAAAAGAAAAAATACTCCAATTTATTATCAATGGTTATTTAAATCTTATGATTTAAACTGACTAAAAGCCTTTTCAATATTAATTTATTTATACAAAGTAATCTCAAGAATAATGCAATTAATACTTTATTTTTAAAAGAAAGAATCAGGAACATTCTAGATATTTGGCACTTGATTAATGCTTATCTCCATTTTTAATAGATTATATTATAATCAAACCTTGACCCATTCAAAATTAGATTGTCTTACGAAAAGGTCATAATATTTCTTTCATAACACAAGTTATCACAAAACATGCTCTGCAAGTGAATTATTTACTTCTACACTTAAGGTCAACAACTCTATAGTAATGTTACTCTTGGATCATTTTACGATGTAGCAGAAAGAAACTTCTCAATCTTGTATTATTTATATTTCTAAATATGAATATTTTGTAATTATTTAATTACTAATTAAATTATTTAATTAATTAATTAAGTTCTTGATTTGGTTCAATTCTTGAATACATTGATTTGCTATCTATTAAAATCTAAACAATTTTTGACACAGCAAAAATTACACGAGATAATAATGTGCTTTATTCATTCTGGGGTAAGTCCCTTCAGAATAACATAACATAAAATTAAAAATGGTATTTAGTACCTTAGACAAGAGAGAAAAAATGATAAAATAAGATTGATTAAATAATGATAATTAACAAGAAATATCAAATAATCCTCATGTCCATATTTTAAGAACATCCATTTACATTTGAAACAAAATAATAATTATATTGAATGGGTAAAAAACAAAAAAGAAATAAATTTTATGTATCTATTTATAAATTTTGGTTAAAAACCAGAACATCAATTTCATTCATTTGAATCTGGATGGATAAGAAGAGATGGAATAGGCGGGATTTTAAGGTAGGAAGAGTACAAAAGCAAATGATGAAGGTAGGCTAGAATTCCATATGGAGGATCTAATAAGAAAAGATCAGTTGAAAGCTGTGGTTAGTTTGGAAGTTATATATAAATCTCATGATCAAGAATGGGTATTTGTGGAACGATTAGGGGATTTGAATGAACATTGAATAGAGTAAAAGATGTTTCATGGACGGTAGGATTGGATAGCTTGATGGAGGAATATACAAGATGGAAGCTAGGAAGGATACTTTCACTATAGAAAATTAGAATCACTTTATAAAAACTCTTTATGAAATCAGGACATAGAAGTGTCCCTGAAGATGAATCATACGTTACAATTAATTAAATATTTTAGTTTTACCCAAGCTCTCCACTGAAACCCTCATATATCATACAACAGGTAAGCAAAGTGTGAAAACATTTAGGAGGTGACTAGAAATCCAAATAATAATAAGTAATAAAGGCAATTTAGTTGCTTTGTTTTTCAGAAAAGTATTTGGTCAAAGGCGATTCCAACGTTTTTGAGAGTGGAGAAGAATTTGTGAGATTATTATTTTGGAACAAGTGGCAAGGTTTTAAGGAGGTAATCGGAACCAATTACATCCACCTGAGTTTTCTCTGCATTCAGCTTAAACTTGTTTTCTACTGCTATGTGACTAATTCGTTTAATGTAGTCTTAAAGTTTTTTGGTGGCTATTGACAGGACAGTCAGTAGGAAGAAAAGGGTAAATTTAGAAATCATTAGCTTACAAAAGGTATTACGATTGATGGATGAGGAGGGGAAGATCAATAATGCATTGCTAACAGTATAGGAGATAGAGACGAACCCTGACACACCACAGAAGAGAAGCAGGGTTACTGACGTAAGTTGACCTGGGACGACTATAAACTGTGACCAATCTAAAAGAAAGAATTTAAACCAGTGCATAACAATTTGAATGAGTTAAGTTTGAAAATGGCTAAAAGCTAGATCAAACTTTTAAGTTGGGATTCAAAGATCACAATAGTGATTAATTTATCCCATAGAAAACAGTACTAGAAATCAACTATATATATATATCATAATTTGTTTTCTTGCATCCTACTCACTGAATCTATTGTTATGAACTTGCTTCCTTGTTGTGACCACTTTGCATTTACTATACAGGCAAGTTTTGTGGCTGGTGCAATGGTATAGTCACTATCTCCATTCCATGTTCTAATTTCACCATTCTGCCAACAAATAACTAATGTTCTTCTGGAAGGATGCCATGAAAGACAAGATACTTGAGACATGGGATGCAATGTTGGATCAACATCTTTCAATTTCTCACCCTAGAAAGGCGTGTTTGTTTAGAATCATTGATTTATAAATCTAAAATTTCTAATTATATATATATATATATATAAGGAATTGTACTCATCAAAACATATTAAGATAGCAACAAGTTTGAAGCAATTATTAACTGCAACTTGAAGAACATACCAATTCATCACATAAGAAAACCGCTCCACCTTTTTCAATACTGAATAAAGCAACAGCCAGCAAAGGATGCTGAGAATGCCACTCAATTGCAGTGAATGCAGCATTTGGGCTTAGTTCTCCGATATTCACACGGTAATCAAAATACAGAGTCATGTTAAAAATAAATAATTTAAACAAATAGCCTTATCGTGACATAGTAAAAGATGTTTACAAGCGGTTGCTTAGCAACCTCTATTTGCCTTAGATGATAATGACGACTCTCTTGAAGCTTCGTAACGAATACAATAACAGTTACGGTTAGTGCCGTTCCAGATGTAACGGCTCCAGGCATAAGTAACTTCTCCGCTATTCCATAGAGACTGAACCTGATTTCAGAGTTGGGCAAAAATTACCTATAGTAGAAACTAATAACTAAAATTGTCATGGATGTGATATTTACCTGTTCATACCTGAATAAGTATCGTTTTCATGGCAATTTTAGCTATTAGTTTCATCCGTTGCTAATTTTTTACCATCTCTGCCTGATTTTTACTTTCTTTTTTTTTTTTTGAGATGACATCAATTAAATGACACCAAATTAAAATTATAATTCATAGTATAAATAAACATCGTAAATTTACGATTTCTCATTTTTTTAAGTATCATTAATACCAATGGAAGTATGAAAGTGGACCTCCACTATAACTGTTTCTTAAAATAATTTGTTTTACATTTATACAAACACCCATGAAAGTTTTTAAATAAGTTTGTATATGTGTATTACTTTTCTTTTTACCAACGATGTGAAATGAGTATGTAATAGGGTCAAAGTTTCAACATATTTTCTTCTCTAGCGTGACCTAAAGAGATTTATTCTCTTTGGATCCATCACCCGCAGTCTCCTGTTTAATTTTCCTCCTTATATTTATATCCATTCCCATACCTCTTTTCTCACATCTATTCTTCATCCCTTATTCATTTTCCCTCGTATTAGTTATTTACTCCTATTCATTACTTCTTATTACTTTCAGTTTTACTACTTACCATCTTTAATATTAAATACTTACTACTTACTCAGTTTCATATTACACCTTTTTCGTTTATTATTTTTATTTATATATGTTTATAACTGCCATTTTATCCCGCATTTAGTTTACTTTTCTTAAATTTATCATTATATTAATATTAATTTTCCATTGATTACATATTTTTATTGGTTCGATTTTTCATTCTCCAATTCTGTTTGTTATTGACCTATATTACTGCCTATTTTCCTATACACATCCCCTTCTTTATATTATTACTTGTCATTTTCTTAATTTCTTGTTATTACGTTTCTTATTGCTCTATCATGGCTGTTATCTTAATTTGTACTTAACACTTATGAAGTACTGAAATTTAGGTCGAAACGTTGAAACTGAATATAACATATTTTGTTCTTCACTTCACTGACTGCACCACCGACCCTCTTCTCATAAAAAGATTTATGATTAACAACCAGCTCACAATTATTATAATGCAGTTTTAAAATTAGAGTCTTCTTGTTTCTGCTTAATCCTACTCAATTAGTTGGTGTATATGGAATATATAGTAAGGGAAAGTATTACGATAGTGCAAAATCTCGAATTCGAGTTTTCGACGAAAATATACGTTTTAAGGTCCCCTGAGCCCAAATCCAAGTTTAGCAAAATGGTCTGTGAATGAGTGAACAGCCTAGTTCAAAAAAAGCAAACTAAGAAACAGAAATTACATATTTAAGGCGAGCATATGCCTCGGATTTGACAACGTTTTCGCTAAAATTGAACGACCGGAAGTGGCACTTAATAGAATCGATTTTCCATATTTTTTTTCAATTTTCTCACAAACAGTTTTAACGATTTCGATTAAACTGCCGGATAAAAAACCGAATAGGTCTTATTCTCATTGAAATAGTATAATTGCAAGATGTTCAAAACATCTTCCTCTGAAGTACCTTTTATTTTGTTTATTTGAAAAAAAAATTCGCATTGTTAGCAATATTAATCAATGTATAAGTTAAGTATCGGCGAAAGCCAAATGTCAAAAAAGAGAGAAGGAATAAGATGTAACACGTGTGAACTGCTGTAACATACTAACTTTATTGTTTTTTTTTGTTTTTTTTTGTTGTTTTTTTTCCGAACCCTCTAAAACAGAAATAAAAGTGAATTAGTAAGTGCATTACTGTGAAAAAAGAAAAAGTAATTCGTGTTGTGTCTTATTTTTTACTACCTTTGGTATTTTAAGGTTACCTGTTATGTTTAATATTACATATGAGCTATCCATTCAAGGAGCTATTTTGAGTCCGGAGGTGAGGGGCCTCCTCGTGTTGTATCGCATATAAGAAGAAAATAAAAATAAAAATAATAAAGACGATAGGTAATGGTGAAATAATAAGAAAACAGCTGCATCGGTAGTTTAGTGGTAGAACTCCTGCCTATACTAACTTTATAGTTTGTTTTTTTTCCGAACCCTCTAAAACAGAAATAAAAGTGAATTAGTAAGTGCATTACTGTAAAAAAAAAGAAAAAGTAATTCGTGTTGTGTCTTACCTTTTGCTACCTTTGGTATTTTAAGGTTACCTGTTATATTTAATTTTACATATGAGCTATCCATTCATGGAGCTATTTTGAGTCCGGAGGTGAGGGGCCTCCTCGTGTTGTAACTTTATTATTTTTTTTATTTTCAAATCCTCTTTTATTGATAAATATGTATATACAATACGGATTATAAATTATTACAATATAAATAATATACAATACAATATACAACTTTTCTTGATTTGCCTTACGGCATTATAAGATGAGCAAAACATGGTCCGCTGAAGGCGGTTTATACATTTTGTGGCTCTATAGCCGGGGGCTTACAAAGAATGTGAGGGACATTCCGGCTGGTGGTGTTGTAACTTTATTGGGTTCGGTACGTCTCTTTATATACATGCGATCAGCTGATCTCCTCAGTCAGCTGACATCGAAGTAACAGCTGACTAAGGCTGTAACTTATAAATACAAAATATTAAAAAAAATTATGAATAACTAACTGAGAAAAAATGATAAATAGATACATCCGATTCGAACGGGAAAGTCGCAACGGCCCGATCTTTCCTGATTGGACTTTTTAAACAAATTTATATTTGTTATAACACCTCGAAAACCCTGAATTAAGAATTTTTATTGAAACAGAAAAATACAAAGTTTTCGCCTTCCCTGGTGTTTAGATTTTTTTTTTCGTAAATCACTAAAATGCCGATAGCTTTAACACCAGCTCACCAATCTACACAAAACTTGAGGACGTATGTATGGCGATAAGTGAAAGTTGTATAATGGATCATCACTCAAGTCAGCTGTTCTTTTTTGATATCCTACAACCTGCCCTTTTCATTGAACTTAAAGGGTCATTCAAAATTACAGTAAAACCATAGATGGACGTTCAGATTAATCGTTAGTGGAATAATGTTGAATACATTAAGGAATAATGTTGGTGGATTACCGAGAAAATTTTAAAATCATATTCAAAATTTAGAGTGGAGAGGGTTCCGAGAGAGTGGAGAGAAAGCTTCCAGTATTTTGTTCATATCGAGCGTTTCGCTTAATTTTTATTAAGCCCAACATAATGACCAAATGAGGTTTCTGTTTAGTATTAATCGAAAGAGTCATTGCATAAGACCCTTACTGTTTCATATACAAATAAGCGTGAGTCAGACTAATAGTTTAGGGGTATTCATGATTCAAGTCAGCCACGTTAATCTGACTTGTTATAACCTGTCATTCCGATTGATCGTTCAGTAGTCCTTAAGGATCACCCCTAATTCCGATTTGAACAATACTTTTTAATTCAATATTCTATTTCTAAACAATTTTCACTTATTAGTATTAGGTTTATTTAATCTCTCATTACGAAAATAAACTATAAAAATAAGATATACGTAGAGAAGAAGACAGAGACCTTTTGGATTACATAACTTTATATTTTATTTCTTTAATCCTGTTATTTTACTTAAATACATATTTAAATACCTACATATATGTATTATGTCCCACTTTTTCATTACTTTATTTTAAATAATTTTGTACATATATTTAGTTACTAGCTATTCTTACGTGTTTTGTTATTTGTTCTTTCCTTTTACTTAATTTTTATCATTACCACCTCAAACATGAAACTAAAAAGGATCTGGATTAATGGGCGTATTCTAAATATCTGGAATACGTGGAAAATTTAGACCCAAAGGATCATTCATTATGGAAGGCTACGCGACGTCTATTGGATAAACGTGAAAAAATTCCAAATCTAGTAGACAATGATGAATTCATCACCAGTGACGCTAAAAAAGCTGAAGTGTTCCCTAATTTCTGTTAGAAAACATTCTCCAACACGGAAATAAGTCCGAATTCAGTCACTGATGAAATTGACAAGTATCTAAATCTTCCCCTCGCAACAGTTGAGCTCCCATCTAAATTCACGTCCCCAAAAGAAATCCAGACCTGATTAAAAAGCTCAAGGTAAAGAAAAGTCCTTGACATGATTTGATCCCAGTCATAGCAATCAAAATGTTACCCAGGAAAGCTTTCGTTTTTATCACGTCAATTTTTAACAGTTGCCTTCGTACTGGATACTTGGAAGAAAGCCGAACTCATCGTAATTCACAAGCCTGGTGAGAATGCTAAACAAGTCAGCAGCTATAGACCTATCAGTTTATTACCCATTTTTGGAAAACTACTGGAATCGATTATAAAAAACATCTTAATTCTTTTTTTTCAGAGCATCGAAATTATTCCTGATTTTCAATTCGGTTTTCAATACAGTCATTCCACTTCTCACCAACTGGCAAGATTATCGGAATTTATAATTAGCGCCTTACCTGGAATCACCATATCAACATCAAACTAACTGAAACCTATGCAAGGTTAGCAATGCTATATCCTATCCTAAACAGAAATTCCAAAATTAAACCAGAAACAACTGTTCTTATATTTAAAATAATTCTCAGGCCACTGCTGATGTACGGATGTGAAGTCTGGGGAGCGGCATCCTTTACGAAAAGGAAAAACTACAATCTTTTCAAAATAAAGTCCTAAGAATCGCAGTTAATGCTCCTTGGTTCATAAGAAATAGCCAATTGCATCGCGAATTACATATGGAGTCAATAGAGGATTATATCAAAAAACGGTTCATGAAGTTCCACTCCCAGTTGCCGACAGTTAAAGGAGCAGTGACATACAACCTGGAAAGCCCAATCTCAACCCGAAGGCTGAAGCCCAGACTGCTGCAGGACATTCTGTTATAAATTTTAATAGATATAGAATTAATTCATAGTCACACTACCTCTATTTTATTTATTATTATTACTCATTTTATTTATTCATTTTTCTCTCTTTTCTTCTCTCGTCCCTTTTCAAATTAACTTGTTTCTTTTTACTATTAGAGGTCAATTGTTTGTTTTATTTAAGTGGACCAATATCATTATTTTTTGTTATTAATTTTACTTTCCTCTTTTATTAAGAAGCATTATTCTTATCTATTTATTTTATCATTTTTTTTCTTTTAATAATAACATTGTATATCGTTAGGGGTGACTTTTGTACGAGACTATACCCCCATAATCAACTGTTAAAAAAATATATATAATATAAAGGTTATATAAACCATGTAAGGCCCACCAGGCCGATCTGGTATAAAATAAAATATATATATATTTATTATTACTTTTCTTATACATCCTATATCTTCTTATAATACTTAGACTATACATGTCTTTCAACACTATTTTATTTCTATAATGTTAGTTGTTTTCTTATTTTCTAATAACTCTGTAATCATTCTTATTCATTATGGTCGTTATCTGGTTTTTTGTTCTTAGCTCTGATGAAGGCTTGAAATTCTGGCCGAAACGGTCAACTAATCTACTCATCATTATAAAAATAAGAGTTTGGTCGAACTTTTTTTTTTTGTAGATATAATCCGAATATAAGTCAAACCATAGGTCTTATTTACCGGAGACAATTTTGGAATAAAAATCTTCGACCTATATTACCTAAGTACGGTAGTTTAGTTTCTCAGTTCTGAAACGTAATCCGTCACCAACTAAACTATTGAGATATCTTTCGAACTATAAAAAGCAGAATCCAATTTCTAGCTATAAGAAATAAAAAGAAAGAAACAGCTACAAGAAATTATATAAATACATATTATGTAATATTAAGAGTCAGAAAATATCAGAAGATGTTAATTAGTTTAGCAAACCAAACATAACTGGTTCAGGGTGAAGAGGTCTCGTTATCCCTGGCAATGTCATTGAGTACGTGTGTCGGGTTTTTTTTTTCTTATTTTTTATCATTTGTTTGTTTTATTAGAAAAACAGACGTCACTATGTTTAAAATGTTTTAAAGTATTATTTAATTACTAAAACTTCATATTGTTATAATTAGCCTGGCGGGAGACAAGAGCAGATTTTTCATTCATTCATTCAAAATGAATCATATCTTGCAAAAATTATGATATCTTTGGAACTATTTGACGTATAGATATCTGTTAGAGCTCAATTGAAGCGTGGTAAATGCATCATAATGTAGTTTCAAGGACTATTTTCCTTTAAATAGTAGTTTCAAATTCAAAAAATGTGTTTTTCTCGTTTTTTTTTTTTTTTGGAAAATATTTATTGGTTTAGGAAAAACTGTATCTCGGGAATTATTAAACATAAAGAACTCCTTTTAGGAAAAATTTGAAATCAGAAGCTATTTTAACCTGGGAAAATTATGTTATAACAATATTGGAAGAGATTGTTTTACACAAAATAGCTTATAAATCCTACTAGGGGAGTATCCTACTGTATCCTTCCTAGCTTCCACCTTGTATATTCCTCCATCAAGTTATCCAATCCCACCGTCCATGAAACATCTTTTACTCTTTTCAATGTTCATTCAAATCCCCTATTCATTCCACAAATACCCATTCTTGATCTTGAGATTTATATATAACTTCCAAACTAACCACAGCTTTCAACTGATCTTTTCTTATTAGATCCTCCTTATGGAATTCTAGATTACCTTCATCATTTACTTTTGTACTCTTCCTACCTTAAAATCCCGCCCATTCCATCTCTTCCTCTCCATCCAGATTCAAATGAATGAACCATCGTATATATTTCCCGGCATCCATCTTCTACCAAGTTATCCAATCCCACCGTCCATGAAACATCTTTTAATCTATTCAATGTTCGTTCAAATCCCCTATTCATTCCACGAATACCCATTCTTGATCTTGAAATTTATATATAACTGCCAAACTAACCACAGTTTAGTTAAAACACCATCTTTTGTTAAACTATTGTATTTTGAGCAGGAACAATATTGGGGTTATCTGCGGGTTCCTGATCTTCTGTATCATCTGAATGAATGGAGGGTGGATTAAAGATTTTTAAGTAGTATTCACCGAAGTTTACAGCTTAATAGCTGAAGTAAATAATTTTCAGGGTTAACCAGTTAACCATGACAAAGTAGTGTATCAGGTTGCTGGATAGTTTTTGTGAATTTTCCTGATTTTATCCCACACTAAATTAGTGGGAGTGAATTTATAGTTTCGACAAATTGTTTCCAGGATTCAGATTTGCTAATATTTATGTTCGTCTGCTTAGGGCTCTTTGTTTCTTATACTCTATGAAATTTTTTTTTGTGTGCTATTCCTTTGAAAGATCTTATATGCTTTTGTCGGGGTTGTCTGGTCCTAGGCGATTTCTCCAGCCTGATATACTCTTTACAGAAGGCCCACGACAAGGCGTATTCAATTATAATTAGAAAGGAAGGCCGAGCCAGGGGATGAGCCCTAGACACTGACTTAGGTAGAGGAGGTCTAGGTGAGAGAGTCTGAGGCAGAGTTACAGTTCTAGTTACCGAGATGAAGCGGACGGACTAGCACTGTCACAATAGGAGCCAGCTTACTAGTTGCCGAGATGATGCGGACGGACCAGTAAGCTGATAAGGCTAGGTGCAGCTCTAGTTGCCGAGATGAAGCGGACGGACCAGTAAGCTGATAAGGCTAGGTGCAGCTCTAGTTGCCGAGATGAAGCGGACGGACTAGAGCCGGGAAATCACACTGGTTGCCGAGATGAAGCGGACGGACCAGTGTAATCGTTAAGGATTAGGTTACAATCTTAGTTGCCGAGATGAAGCGGACGGACTAAGATTGCTGGAAGAAAGGAGAGGAGATAGGCCATCGTCTTAGGTGTGCGTACAGAAAACATCTTTTGCGAGAATAGATTGGCAATAAACTTCTCTATCTCAAGCAGTGTATACGCCACCTGTGCCATGAATAGACCCAGGAAAGGATGTGGATCTACGATCGAATTGGGGGATTAAGAGTCCCTTATTTATAGGCCTAGTCCATGCGGCTGTGACCGATAAGCGGTCGGTACATGTCTGCTTGAGATAGATCGTGCATTGCATTGTTATCATTTATTATTCATTGTTCAGATATAGCTAAGTATTATGTACAGAAATTATTAATATATAAAAATTTCAACGTGTTCTTTACAAAATGAAGTGATTTATAAATTTGAGAGCTTTGGTGAGGCTCGAGGTGGAGCGCTCTGGTGAGTTGTGGTCCAACTACTTGCTCCCTCTCGCTACACTTTCCTACGGTTTCGAATAGCTTCCTTGCTTCGTTCATTAAACCAATGAACGGAAGGTCTTTTGGTGGTGATCTTTGTTTTAGGAATAACTGTCTTCGCTGTTTGCAAGACACATGGTTGTATCTCAGGTGGTCCAACGAGCGAAGTGAATAGCGTCCAGTCTGCTTTTTTGATGATCCATCTAGATTTTTTAGCTAATTCAAGGTTCGTATTTTTAAATTTTAGACGAATTGGAAAGTGGTCGCCTCCATAAAGTTCGGAAATATTCAATAATATTATATAGTGAGAGACTACACATGGAGAGGTCTATGGATGAGTAAGTGCCGTAGGTAGAGCTTTAAAAGGTTGGTTCTCTAGTATTGAGGAGTAGCAGGTTCGACTGATCTATGAATGTCTCTATTATTCTTCCTCTTGTATTTAGATCATTTGAACTCCATCTCGGGCTATGGCCATTCAAATCACCCACAAAAATATTAGGGTGAGAGGAGTAAATTGTAGATATTTATCATTTACATATATCATTTATTATACATACATATATCATTAGAAGTAATAAAGATTCCAACAAATCTGCTGATTCACTGAAAGCTGACGCCTTACAGGTAGCTATCGATGGCGTTTTATATCCCAGAGAAAAGAGTAGACCAAAATTAGAAGGTCTCAGTTTGAAATTTTGCTTCACGAAAATCATCCCCTTAAGAGGCAAAGGATTACAATTTACATGGTGGACTAGTACATCTTAGTGCTATATTATTGAAAATGCATAATCCATTTTATTTCTCTGTCTCCCTATACCTGTTATCCTTTCGTAGGAACCGGTGGCTAGCTACCCTCCGGATTTACATATCCCTTCGTGTGTACAGCAATAGTACCCGGTAGAACGAAGTTACCTCTTCCTGTACCCCCCCCCCCCCGGTGAATGACCAGGCGCTGGCTGCTCTCTGGGCTTGTATTCCTCCTTCGTACCTGCAAGAATAGTGCCCTGTAGGACGAGGTTACCTAAATATATTTTGGGATTCCTTAATATTCACATTTCATTGTTGATATTGTTTGTTTGTTTTTTTAAAATTAATATCAATTCTCAGTCAATTTTTGATTGTAAACATTAAATATTCTAAAAAATAATGTTTACTTTTTTTAAATAAACAACTTTCTCATTTTAGATTGGCAAAATTATTGGAAAAAAACGTTTACTATCCGTACATCTTATCCGAACAGCTTCTATTCTCTTCAAATTTTCGAATCGAACCTAAAATTCAATTAGCCTAATTTTTGCTTAGAAGGGGAGTAGGATTGTGGCACCTCCCTCCTGCATGTTACTTGTGTTACCAAAGAGATTAAGGCTTTGATGCTGTATACTTTTATATTATATTATATTTATATTATGTATAATTTTATACTTAAAGTGGCAATCATTTTCTACAGTCTTATTATAATATTATTTTAAAGGAGTAAAATACTTCTTTTGAAACATGATTAAAATTAAATTTACAATAGAATGGATAATCTACAGTTGTTAGAAGTTATTATTTAAATTTGCTAGGGTTAGTATAACCTACTCTCACGAGTCTTCTGTAAGGTTATAAATATGGTCACCTCAACTGCAGTCCGATTTTTTAGCTTATTTTTAATTGAATTTGTTTAATCATTAGAACTTTATTTGCGTTCTGGATCTTATCGGCTACAGCTTATCTGAGGCTGCCCTTAGATCTTCAACGCACAACATCTGATAAATGCTATCTTATCTGCAGTATTAATCTTCTCGTGGTAAGGTAGTTTTAACTGCTCTCTTGGACGACATTATTAGTATCTCATCTCATTCTTTTGGGTAACTATGTTTAAAGTTTTAAGATTATGTATGCAGTTAAATCCTGCTCAAATTGGAAGGTCTCAGGCCTCAGTTAACATTAGAACATCTGCTGCTTTAGGAAATATTAGCAATTTTTTTTCTAAGGATGAAAAATCTGAAAATCTTCCTAGACACTGTGATGTTCTTGTTATTGGTGGAGGTTGTATGGGTAGTTCTATTGCTTATTGGTTGAAACAGCGGGCATTAGAGGGCCTCAGTGTAGTTGTAGTCGAGAGAGATCCAACGGTAATGTTTTCTAATGATATATTTGAAAAAGTTAAGGTAGTGAGGTGTAATATATCTTTGATTTAAAGAAACTGGAATTAACTTATGTTTCTGTTTTCTTCTTTGCTCCTGTTCTAGTACCAACAATGCACAACTGTGTTATCTGTAGGTGGGTTGAGACAACAATTTTCATTAAAAGAAAATATTGAACTATCTCTCGATTCAGCTGAATTTCTGAGAAATATTAAAGTTCATCTTAAAGTTAAAGGACAAGAACCACCTGATATTCAGTTTCAACCAAGTGGTTATGTTTTTTTGGCAACTGAGAAAAGTGTTGATATCCTTGAAGATAATGTAAAATTACAAAGGTAATTTATTTAATTCCTTTGACTTTTCTTTTACCAAATATGTACTATTCATTTAGGTTGACAATTAATTTTTTCTGTAGTTATTCTGATACTTATAATTAACTTTAAACTATCATATCTCTGAAAACTATTAATTAGTTTAATTTTAATAAAAATCAGATAGTAGTTTTTAAGAGTTTTTATTGTAGTAATGGATTACTTTGCCCCTTATACGATTGCTATAACTCATTCAGGGACAATATTGCTCATTTGATGTTGAAGGTTTCTTGTTGCTCAGTGAGGAACATAATTGGAAGTGAAGGAGTTGAAAGACTGGGAGATAAAAAGAAAATTTCACCTTCCGATCATTGTTTGCAAAGTTCAGTTGATAAATAATTGTCAGTTTTCTTCTATTATTTCCCCTTCTGTTTCTGTTAAATAACATGCATCAATCTTTTATTGCTTGATTACTTCTTCTGAAGTGAAAATTATTGTATTCATAAAATTGTTTAAATTTGATCTCTAACTAAGACACAAGTAGCAGTTCTAATTATAAATCTCTCTCTTAGTCAAAATTACCAAAAATGTGATAACCAATAACTTCTTACCAAAAATTGGGGATATTTTGCTCAAGAAAATCTGTTTCGTGGTTCCACACCTCCCAATGTTTTGTTCATTATCTGATTGTTTTTAATTTAATTTTTCAAAGTCAATCAACTCCTAGATGAATAATGTTAGCATTTAATGAGCGTTAATTGAGTTATGTGGTTTTGGAAGCCTATAATATGGTCGAACATTGAATATATTATGAAAGCTATGTATGTATCTGATTGTAGATACGAAACTAGTATTTTCACTGTTATAAGTAATTTTTATTCTTTCAGTTACAATTTAATTTATTTCATAGGTCTTTAGGTGCTAAGGTGGATCTTCTAACACCTGAGCAGTTAAAGAAAAAGTTTCCTTGGTTGAACACTGAGAACATAGCTCTGGGTTCTCATGGTCTAGAAAATGAAGGCTGGTTAGTGTGTCTTTACTTTTCTTAATTCTAATATAAATACATATTAGAATATATATATTCTAATAATCAACAATTGTAGGTTTGATCCTTATTCATTGTTATTTGCTTTTAAAAACAAAGCTGTTAATCTAGGAGCAAAATATGTGTGTGGAGATCTGGAAAGGTTTTTGATTCCTGAAAATAAATTTAGTATTGAAAAAGAAGGCTGTGGGCACCAGATCAATGGTGCAGTTGTAAGTAAAAAGTAGTTCTCAGTGTGTTTCAGTTTTACTCAAGTTATATTATTTTAAAACAAGAATTAATCTTTTTATTTAATCTTATGTTTGAAATTTTGGTTTAATCTTATGAATAAACTAATGTACCATTAAGGACTGGAGTTAGTAACACTCACAAGTTGCTAGTTTTGATTATAGATTTTAATTTAGACTTAATGGTCAATCAGTAACACATGAGGAGAAGATGGTCTTGGGTGTGGTCAGTCATGATGCACAAATAAGTAAAACTTATTTTGTTTGTGCTGACCTTTTGACCTGAATTTCAAACACTATTAGGGCTGAAAACAATAAAATGAGATAACAACCTTAATTCAGAGAAAAATAAAAATAAAATAGTAAAAAAGAAACTAAGAAATATGTATTACAATAAATTAAGTAGATTGTAGGAAGATAGTCCTGGTGGCGCACTATTAAGGTATCCAAATAGTAAAAGAAAATTATTTATTATAAAACGTTTTACCCCACTTTGCAGGGCTTCGTCAGGGCTAAATGCAAAAACAAGATACAAACATTTTAGAACTAACAGAACATTATTTTGAAATGTTTTTTATTTTAATGTTAATTCTAAAATGTTTGTATGTTGTTTTTTCATTTAGGCCTGACGAAGCCCTGCAAAGTGGGGTGAAACATTGGTTTATAATAACAAGTTTTCTTTTACTAGTTGGATACTTTTATTGACCGTCACCTGGACTGTCTTCCTACAATCTACTTCATACAGTCAATTATCATCTTCCAATATGAATAAATTAAGTATATAGTAGATGATACTTACAGAAGATAAAATATTGAACTGTACGGATAAGAATTATAGAAAACAAATGATGAAACAAAAAAAAGTTATTTAAATTCAAACATTGCTCATGTAAATAAATTAATTAATATAATGAAAGGCGCGGGAGAAAATTTAAATAAGGGAAAATGGATATTAACATTATAGAATATGTAAGTGATGATCAGAAATATATAAATAGTGAAAAAATGAAATTAACATAGTGGAATGTGAGATAGAAAATGATACAATGGGTAAGAAAGAAAATGATATATATTCTATAATGCGTAAAAGATGCACAGTAATACAAATGAGTAAAAATTAATAAGCTGAAATAAGTATAGAGTGTTTGAAAAAGTGAATAAGGAAGGAGCGAAGAGAGAAGACATTTGTGAGGGTGGGGGTCCACTCAGCTTCATTAAGTGGGTACCCTTAATTGAGTAAAAATCTGACGGTCGAACATGATTCTAACCAAATCACATCCTTGGTATTGTAATAGTACTTCCTTACAAACTACTGCTCCCCCTGACCCTTCATGTGTTGCAGTGGTATATATTTAATTTTTAATATCTTAGGGTATCCCAAAAGTTTCTTTCTATTCCCACTATGAATGGACCTTATCTGCTTGTGTAAACATGCAGGTTAATCTATTAGCCGTCTAATGTCATTGGTTTCAGTTGTCCCTGAGCTCTTTTATAATGTGTTTAGTTTGTGCCCCTGTAAAACTTTCATCCACAACGTTAAACACGGGTAAAAGATGACATTTACAGTATGTTATGCTTTATTTTTCAAAAATTGTCATTTTTCAAAAAATGTGATAGTATAAGGATACTGTCGACGAAATTGATACCGTGTAGGAAATGGTGCTATAACCATTACAATTGTTCACAATTGATTTCAAATATTTTCAAAAAAAATTTTAATCTGCTAGATGAAGACCGCTGCAGCCATCCAAAAACAATGGATATGGACCTTATCAAGGCTATTCATGATGAAAATGCAGGTGATAGTGAATCCCACTAGGACTCCCAAAACACCAGTGCATAATCACCTAACCAAGATGGGATATGTTAATTTTTGGGTCCCACACTTACTGACGGAGATCAACCTTATGAATCACATCTCTGAATGCGATTTGCTTCTCCAGCGACATGAAAAGGATCCGTTTTTAAGGGTTTGTTACTGGAGATGAAACATGGATTTTGTATAAAAATGTGCATAGAAAACCACTTGGTGTTACAAAAATAAATTGGAAACGCGTAATTTCCTACGAGCTCCTTCCTCAATGTGGAACAATAAATTCTATGAAATATTGTCATAAATTGGATCAATTGAAAGCTTTTATAGCAAAAAACCGACCAGAATTATTGAACCAACGGGGGATTGTCTTTCATCCTTACAATGCCAGACCACATATTACATATTACATATTACATTAGCAGTAAGAGAAAAGCTCTTACAGTTTGATTGTGATGTTTATTACTTCTTTTTGTCCTTAAATAATTCTCTTCGCAGTAAGCACTTTAAATCCATCAGGGAAATAAAAGAGGATCTCCAGGATTATTTCTTGTCCAAAACACAATATTGGAAAGAAAGCATAATGAGGCTTCCTGAGAGATAAAGAAAGTAATAGAGCAAAAGGCTTCTTATATAAAAAATAAATTTCATATTAGAAAAAGGATATATATATATATACACACACATATTAATAAAAGTAATTAAAAAATTACCATCATTTCAGATAAAATTGAAAGATGGCACAGAACATACAATTAAATTTGCCGTACTTGTGATTGCTGCGGGAGGATGTTCTGGTGAAGTTGCCAAAAAAGTTGGCATTGGCACTGGAACTGGAGATTTGGCTGTTCCTCTTCCTGTTGAACCAAGGTATGCATTCTGATTTTGATCATTTGTTTTGTTTGATTATTTTCATGAATAATATCTTATTTGATTCCATAAATATAATGGGTACATGTAGTCCTGTTGCCGCTCTGCTTTGGTATTGGCAGAACTACAACTATAAAAGTTTTCATTTTATTTTGTATTGGACTTATTCATAATAAAATACCATATATTGGGATTTATTTCTCTACTAGGATCTCCCTATAAGAAAACAGTTTTTTAGTTGTTTCACTGTCAGGGATGTCTTATAAGTTTTTTTAAATTGTCCATTGGAGAAACTGGTGGCACAGCACAAAGTTTCTTTTAAAAGTTTATTATTTTTAATAATATGATTAATTTAGATATTAAGGAATACTTCTAATTTATTTCTTTGTAAATATGAAGGAGATGGTTGAGAGTGCGATGAAAGAGACAAAACATAGTTAACAACTACACACAAACAGTGTTTCGATATCTTTCAACTGCAACAGCCTTGATGAAGCTCTACAAAGTGTGGCAAATATATATTTGTTAACTATTTTTTGTTCTCTTTGACTGCACCCCCGACCATCTCCTTCATATTTTGAAAAATACAGTTGATCATTTATACATACAATATTTCTTTGTAATATATATATTTTTTTTATAGAAAACGTTATGTATTCAATATACATTGCCCAGAAGGACCTGGAATAAGCAGTCCTATGATAATTGACCCTAGCGGAGCCTACTTCAGGTAAGCCATAGTGAAATTATTGTTAATTTGTTTATCATCTTGTCATTTTATTAAATATTTAGATACACACAAGGATATATTCTATATCCATTTATGAATGGACCAGGATTTGTTGACATAATTTTCAATGAAATGTAATAGTTTACTATAATGTTGGTATACAGTATAGGACTCCAATGGGAGTCTTGGCAGAAAAAAAAAAAATCTTATATATATTTTTTAAGATTGTTCAGTTAGTTTCATATCTGGCTCTCTACCTCAGAAGATTCCTTGCTTTTCACATAAACCTTATAGCCACCAATAAAATTCCTAGTGACCAAATCCCTATGGCTTCGCTTTAGGTTTTATGTTACGGCAGTATCCCATTTGAATAAATGACTCATCTGTCAGTCCATTCAGGTTTAAATATATTGATGAGCTGAGGAAGCAATGGGGAAAAAATAAGCATAGCATTTTAAAATGGAATCTCAAAATTATAAATTGATATAATACATTGCATTACTGTGTTAATCTTTGAGGGTGATACAAAAAATAATGAATTACTAAGTATGAATTAGAGTGAACATTTACCATCTTATATTTTCTTCAAATTTCACACAGGTGTTGTGCAGATACCCTAGCCTTTTTTAGATTTTCTTGAAAAGATGAATCACTTTATTTGTTTCAAATGATAATACAGGGATTCTGCCATTTTCCTACTTCTACCAAAAGGGTTCCGCTGCCAAAAAGATAGATGGGAAGTTGTTTGTAAGTTGCTGTAGAGCAATGGTATATTGCACGGAATGTTATAAAATCTTTTATCATTTTTTTTTTTTTTTTATCATATTATTAATTTTATCAACATTAATTAAAGTTAGAAAAAGATAAAATACTTTGTTATGAATACACCAATACCTAACAAATAGAGTTAATTATTTTAGATGAAACATATGACTGGAGAGGGGAAACTATCAAAAATTCTTGGTCTAAACCAAGCCTTAAAGATCCACTTAACCTGACTGGTTACTCCACCTGAGAAATGGTTACTCTTTAGACTAACTCTACATCTCTTCTACATTCCATGGACCAAAACTTTTTGTTGGCTCTTTTTACTTTCACATACCCACATAAGAAATATACAGCATGGAGAAGTATTACGGTTGTGAAAACTTCTGTATTTGAGTTTATATGGGAAATAAACATTTTAAGGTCTCCTTAGTACAAATGAGCAAAATGGTTTGTGTGTTTAAACAAACTAGCTCATAAACTAACTGATGTACTTACAGTAGATTCTGGGGTTTGATATATTTAAGGCATGTTGCTGATAATAACTTGCCTATATTGTTACAGCAACCTTTTTGCTAAAATCAAATTTGCAGAAGTGCTTCTTCTTTATTCGTCAACTTTACACTTTTTACCTTTTCTTCCAAAACAGCTATAATGATTTTGAATCAACTCATTATATCAGTGTAAAACTGCTAAGTCTTTATTATCAGGTATATCTAATCCTGATTGAAGTAGTCTCACATGGCTTAAATGTTGAATTTTTGAAACAGCTCTCTCTAAAGTACTTTTAATTTTGTTTATTTGAAATAGGAATATAAACTCATTGGAAATGCCACTTGATGTCATAGATCTTTCACATTTTTACAATTTTCTCAAAAACTGCTCCAATGTTTTTTTTATCAGTCAAATTTTACTTTTTTAATTTCACTTATTTCTATATGAAATTTATAATTCGATAAATATGTTTCTTCAGAAATCAGGAAGATTGTCACTTAAATTTTGGAAAAACAGTCCATCTGTTATCTCAAGATATTGATAATTTTCAACATGTGTAATATTGGTTTATAAATACTGCAGTTTAGTGAATTATGAGGTTGAATGGAAGGTTTGTTCCAAGAACCACTTCTGATGGTCTGCAAACTGTATGGAACATGCGCTGTACAAGTTTCGCCTCCCAAAACTTGTATGGAGCATGCTCTATATAAAATACAAAAACTTCTTGTGCTAACTTTAAGAAAAATAAAAAATATTAGGATCAGGTCTTTACTTCTTTTTAATTATATTCATAGATTTGGCTCTTCCTTCATGCCAAAAATTTACTATCATGCTCTTTTTTACTTATCATTTAATATTATTGTCATTTTATCCTATTAAAAGTTTGTTAAAGCCATATAAATATATTTCAGGAGAGAAGGGCTAGGTGGACATTATTTATGTGGTATTTCTCCTCCTGATGAAGAAGAACCGTTAATTGACAATCTAGATGTAGATTATAGTTTTTTCGAAGAAAAGCTGTGGCCAATACTAGCACATCGTTGCCCTGCCTTTGAAAATGCTAAGGTAAATTAAACATATCATTTCATGTTACAAAAATTTAGCATTTTTTTTTTGTTTATAGTAATGTATGTTTTTTATTTTATAGTTAAAATCGGCATGGGCTGGATTTTATGATTACAATAAATTTGATGAAAATGCTTTTATAGGAATCCATCCAGCTTTTATAAATGTCTACATGGCCACTGGATTTAGCGGTCACGGTAATTCTCTCATTTGATTATATTGCATGATGAGTTATTGTTATTATTTGAGACATGGTACCTTTTTTAAATAATTTATAATATTTTGACAATCAGATTGAAGTTAAATCTTTGTGTGTGTGTGTGTGTGTTGCCATTAATTCTTTTATATTAACTTATGGTAAAATGAAAAAAAAAAAAAAAAAAAAAAAAATTTGTATTCCCCCCCCCCCCCGACAAACTTCTTCAAGCATTAATCTACGGTCAACTATCTACACCTCATTATGAAGAATGAAGAAGTTGTTGATTTTTGTAATGGTTATTGACCGGTGATGATTTAAACAAATTATTTTTGTAATCAATGGTTTTTATTTTTATAATTGTATTTTTTTTTTTAACTTTCTTTTAAGACCTAAAAGTTCCTTAGGAAAAAAGCTTAATCTTTGTCTAAAAGCCTTATTAAATATCTCTTGTTTATTAATAACTTTGCACATAAGTGTTATATTAATATTCATGAATAGGTCTGTCATAAATTTTCATGTTTATGGATGGCTTTTTTCTAGGCCTCGTGGTCTCTCATATTAATACCTCACATTAAAATTCTTCTGTTCTTTTTTAAAAAAAAGAATTTTGATTTCTTATTGTTTTCATTAGAATCAGTATTCATTCTTTCTCATTTTTCATTCTTGAACGCCTTGATCTGGTCCTCTAATGAACACAATATTGTGAATGGTAACTAACATACTTGGTAAAGGTTGAAATAATTCCAACTTTAATAATATTAACTAAAATTTAAAAGTCCAGGTTTATTAAAACAATTTAAGTAAAATTTCATTTTGCATTGTAGTTTTTTTACTGCTAGGTACATTTATGTTACAGGTATACAGCAATCACCAGCGATAGGAAAGGCTATTATGGAATTGATAATTGATGGTAAATATGTTACAATTGACCTAGAGAGGCTCAGTTTTAAGAGGTTGTTTACGGATGAACCTCTTTATGAAAGTAATATAGTATAATTAAGAATTTGTAAATAAATAAATTTTAAAAAAATCTACAAACTCAACAAGTAGTTTTATTTAATAAATAAAAAATTAATCTTAACATTCTCCATAATTTTTCGCTTGATGATAAAATATACATATACATTTTGCATTATTGATTGGAACATCAACATCAAATAGAATGGTTTATCGCAACTGTTGAGGAGGAGGTCCAAAAAGTCCACCAGATTGCTTACTTGCAGTTCGTGATGGAGCAAATCCAAGCATCTTCTGAATGTTCTGTACAAAGAAAAATAATTAAGCATAGTAATATTAATTTGAAATACACAGCAATTTACCAAACAATTGGTACAAATCCAGGAGAAAACATCACTTAATCTGACCTATGTAACTTTGCAAACCCTAAAACTCCTTAAGTAGTTCAGTAATTTCTGAAATATATTATAGCTAAGAATACAAAAATATAAGAAAATAATATAGATCTATAATATAGAAGGTAATCCATGGTATTTTGAACTATAATATAAATTGAACATTGATTAAAAAAAAACCTCAACCTCGGAAAGTATTTGTTACTTATACCATTTCCTAATTATTTTTTATTATATAAAAGAATAAGCAACTGAAAAAATTAAAGTATCAGGATACAATAACAAGATTTCAAACATTAAGCTTTGAACTCCTAAAATACAGTCAAACAACTAAAACCGCAGAACTGATGCAAAAAGTAGATGTTTAAACAAATTTATTTTCTTGACATAATGCTGGTTCCTGGGATGTTGGTCATTTAACTCGCATCAGTATATACTGAATATTATGATATAGCTCATATGATATCATCAGCAGTTGATTCTTCATGTTCTTCAACATATTTTAACACAATCCGAAACGCTTCCTTTGTATTTTTCTCTGATTTCCTTTTGGCAGATATTACATCCCGGTCATTAAATTTTTCACAATCATACTCTGTTTAATTTAGGTATTCCCCGGAGTAAAAATTAGGGGATATTACCCAAATTAATTATTATATTGGTAAGCTGGTTTAAATTAAGGTATTACTGATAGTTTGCTGGTAATGAGTGGACTGTATTTATAATAAATTGATATAATATATTTTAAAATAAAATACCTCTATTCTGGATGGTTTGAACAAAATAGTTACAATGTGATTAGTTGGTTAGTGAGAAATTTGGTTTTATTACATGAATGGGTTTAAATATTGCAGTTTACTTGTGTGATGTTCTTGAGGCTTGAATGTTGATTCCTGTTTGAAGATGTACATGAAAGAAGGGTTCCTCTTGGTTCTTTTTCCTCATCCTTCCGCCGCCGCCGCCGCCTCTCTCGCCTGAGTGTACAGATTTACTCCCTCATGATTTATGAGAAGAGACCTTCCTGAAGAGTACTGTCTCTTTCGTCACCTGTCCAGGTCAAGATGGCTACTCAACTGATACTAACCCCTTTGTTTTATTGGGGATCAAGATGGCTGCCCAGGCTTCCTTCAGAGAAGGCAGTGGTTTCTCATGAAGTTCTGAGGATTACAGTCAGACCAGCAATGAAAGTTTAGCTTGCTCACAGTGCCGTTTGGGTGAAATCTGTTTTGATTGTACGTTAAAAATCGGCTTGCATAGATCTCTGCAATTCTCACAATCTTGTTTAATGAGCTCCTGAGTTATCATAAATTATTTGAACTCTTAAACTGTAATCGACAAATTTTAGCTCCACCATGTTACATAAATTAGCCTATATACATTTCTCAATTTACAAATCCACCATTAACAATGAATTACAATATTCCACAGTAACAAAACAAATTTTTAAATTAAGTAATAATATACCTGTCGAATAGACATGGTGCACAGAATATACAAAAATAAAAATGAACATTCTGTATAATCTTCACCAGGTAAATTTCTATGAGACAATCCTTGAATCCATGAAAGTGGTACAAATGGTAGTCTAGCCACTATTCTACCATCAAAACTGAAACAAAAAATTAATTAAACAGCACAAATTTCACCTAGTTCTTACTTTCTCCTGCACAAGATTCATTTCAATAAATCCTGTTCTTTAAAAAAAATATATTATTTAAAAGTAAAAGAAATTTAACTGAATACAATAAATAAAAACTATTCCAAAACTATGATATTTAAGATTGATCTCTTAATGAAAAAAAAATTAGTATCTTGTTAAAATCTACATCATTAATCTACTTACATAAACAACTATTGGCAATTGATTAAGAATACTACTTCCTCATAAATGTGATTATTCAACTTAAATATTAATAATAAGATTATTGTTTATTAAAAATATTTTTTTATATTATATACACACATGGAAGTGCTAAATATTTTCATTAAACTTTTTATTTTAATACAACCTATACTAAAATATAAAACCAAAGAGTTTGTTTAGTTGCAATTTTAAGAACCAACAATATGATATAAAAAATTATTTTTTTAAATTAGAACATTTACTGAGGATGGCTTTATTTTTTGTATATCATTACACAGAAATTTATTGTTATTTTGACACTCTTACATAAAAATGTTGACAAGAAATGGGACTGAGAGACATTTTGTAAATTATAATTTTAAAATTTATTTTGTATTTAATGGGACTAATAACCTTTAACAGGTTATTACTATATGCATTGTCATTTTATTTAAACATAATTTTAAAGTTGTTAGCTACATTATGTTTTCTTTATTACATTAACCTGTAATACAACCGTGCAAATAACTCAAGTCACACAAAATGGTGTTTGAGAGTCAATGTGTGTGTGTTGATGTATCAGCAACTTTTAGAATAAATGTTATTTTATGTTAAGGTACAATTAAATAGTTGTAATTATCAGGAGAGATGATCATGAGTAGCTATTCCAAAATGACGCGTTAACTACTTAGCCAATAAGAAGTCACAGATCTGTTTTCTAGATCCCAAATTAGAGACAACTTTTACTAATAATATAATTTTATAAATAGATTTTTAGAAAAATGTTCACTTAAATCACTTTTTTCAAAAAGTGATTTAAGCGAACATTAGATTTAAAAAGGCATAAGGAACTCACATGCTATTAAACATACTCAGAAGAGCAGTAAATGCGAAACCAATAGCAAACATTGACTTCATTTTAACAAGAGATAAGTCTCGATTATTATTCTTTAGTTTTTCCTCTTCACGTTCAATTTTCTTTTTGTGTTGCCTGTCTAAGGAATCTCCATGAGCTTCTTTTCTTTTCTCCACTGCAAAATATACTTGTTGAAAAGAAATTATTAGAATGGGAATTAATTTTTAAAAAAGGGGAAGAACTTACATCTTTTACTCTGCTTTTCAACTTCGGTTTTCAGCTTCTGATATTTTTCAGTCCTGTATACCATAACCCATGTCAAACCTGCAAACAATTGAAGTTCCTAAGAATATAAATTAAAAAAGAACACACTGAACAGAACACAATAATCACCTTCTCCAAGTAAAGCAGTGCAAATTGATATGAAAACAATTAAAATAGTATCAGCCCACATGATAGAATGGTTTGAAACTACAGCCCTTCAATTCTTAACCAGCGTTAATCTGAGGGTTAGAAACCCTATTTACACCTACCAATCAAATTTGGAATTGTAAACAACCAACCAATTTTATCAGCAACTGAAACCTTCGTGAACGGTCTCCAAAGAATACAGTTTAAGATGAACGGGTAATTAATTATTATAAAAAATGAAGATGACAAGAATAATTTTATATATACATCAGAATGGTAATTAATCACACGCGATGAAATAGTGTTATCCATGAATAAATTACACATTTGTGCCAACTAAATTATGTCTATTTCAACGAATATTTTTGACTGTCAAAAATTGCACAATTTCATTCGTGTTCCAACGATTACTTCTGATTAATTGTCAGATATTTGTTCCGACAAGCTCAAACTCCAAGTTGACAACCGTTTTCGGTGGTTAAATAAGTACCTGGCTCTGAGCAAGGACTTTTCTGAACTAGGTATCGTTCGAGCATGATCATAACATTAATCCTGAACTAGGTGCTACCAAATTCAAGATTCATTGTTGGAACAAACATATTATTATAGAGATTCAAGGGGTGTCGTTTCCATCAACCATTGAGTGGCGAACTCTCTAGGCCACTATCAACCCTTGATTCAACTCCCTTAACCACTCAAAACACAAAACAAGCCTCGGAAAGACGGACTGATCATCGGGAACACAATCGACAAGGAAAAAGACTGAATAATCTGAATACATTGAATGTCTAAGGTAAACTGTAACCTGACACTGCAAAAGAATGGGAGAAATAAATTAATCGGTAAAGATTCTTTAATCTAATGAAGGTCCACAACATTTACAAGTGGACCTTCATTAGATTAAATTGAGTGACACAGAATTAACCAAATAGAAGAGGTACATCATAGTAAGCAGTGGTAATCGAAGTAACACTCTAAGAATGGGACTGAATGTTCTTATTAGTTTCGAAGCAATTAATGATCAACGATTAATTAGACTAGAAGGAATGTTTTGCTATATTTCTCTATCCAGTGCGTACTCTTCGACTGATGAAAAGATGCCTTCTACGGTAATCTTGGAAAAATGATAGACTGGACCAAATATGATGCAAATCCTTCTTCACGGATTTTCGTCCCATTTCTCTCCACTCTAACCTATCAAAACCTTTGAAACGTCTCGTTCAAACCCAACTTTCAAGAACTCTTTCCAATCCCGCTTCTACCCAGGCTTTCCAACACAATTCGCTCTCCTTAAAATAATCAGCAAACCAATATTGAACTTCAAGAATCCACCATCTTTATCCATTAACCATAACATACTCCTTACTAAACTCCAAAACTTTTGCTTATATGCTGGTTTAAGTCATTTATCCCAGATTGGTCCCACTCAACCTCCATCCATGACACCGCCCTCTCCTAATAGGTACCCTATTTTCCTTCCACATTAATCACCTCCCACTTCTCATCTATCACTCTCAATACCATATTTACGCAGATTATTTGTAAATAAATCATTTGTCCTTCCCACCTTCTGACTTATCAATAGCCACACAAAAACTTCAAGACCACTTGAATCGAATTAGTCATTGGGCCATAGAAAATAAGCTCAAGCTGAAAGCAGAGAAGACCAACACTATTGTAATAGGTATAAACTATCGCTAATCACCTCTTTAATACCTTACCTTACATCCCAATCCTGTTCCTAACTAATAATCAAATAAAATTCTATTCAACATTCGAAAACCTTGGAGTCACCTTTGATAAAACCCTTTCCTGTAAAAACCATTTCTCTGGTCATACCTTTTCTATCTCAAAAGTGCCCAAATTACATTCCCCACCTACTACTTTAGCAAAACCCACAGGTTCCTAGTCACCTGCTTGATATTATCCCATTTTGACTACTCTTTTAAAGTATATAGGGTGCCTCTGGGGACCTCAAGACTGAACTAAAACGTTTAATAAATTGTGACATACTGGAATACTATTGTTTAATAAATTGCCTGGTATAATTCATCTTCAGGGTCCACAGGGACGCCTCTATTTTCCGTTATTATAAAGAGAAGAAGTGGCTCTATCCTTTCTGTACCAAGTTATGCCACCCTGCCATCTGTCATACATTTCCCATCTACTTCAATTAAAATCCTACATTCAAACCCGTTCTCGATATTCAGATTTAAATATAACAGCCCAATAAACCAGTAACTTTTGACAGACCTTTCATTGTCAGATACTCCTCTATATGGAATGCCATACCTAATTTCATTTGTAGCTCCAGTACGCTCAACCTTTAAAGCCTACCTATTCCTTTACTTCCTGTCCACCCAAAAACAAAAGAATTTGAATAAGTTTCTGTTTTTCAACAAAAATTTGTAAACTGATTGAACATTTTTATGATTGCTTGTTTTGTTTTTTCCTCTGAACATATTCAACTAACTATTATTCTAGCCTTTTTTGTTTTGTAAATTGAGGTTGTTTTATTTATTAAAAATTTGTAAATATAGATTTTTAACATAACTTAATTGTTACATAATTGAATTTTTTCTATCCTTTACTCTTTTTTTATTTCATAATTACTCTATTTTTATACTATTATTCTAACATTTGTGTTGTTTGACTGATGAATGACCCGTTTTTTAATTTTAAAATTTGTAAATATTGAATTTAACATTACTTGCTCTTTATTGTTAGTTATCATTTTTATTTATTTTTGCTTCAATTTGTTATAAGAAGTTACATTTTTATTTTTATTATTTATGTTATTTGATTATTTTATATTTTATTAGTTGATTTCTTGCTCTACTCTAAGACACTAGAGACTATGTTTTATTTTCTGTTTTATTATTCTGAAGGGATTCGTTCCAAAATAGATAATTTTGTTAATATTATTATATCTAATACCAGCTTTCCTAAAGATCTGAAATATTAATCAATCTCAGTCCATCCAATAAATAGCTTCCTTCTCCAAGCCAATCACTGGTAATACTTCAACAAATGATAATGTTTTTAATAGATTTCACCATTTAGATATGGATTGCTACTTAAATTTAACATCAAACCTTGCACATTATTTAACAACCTTTGGCTTAAATATTTAAATGAATATCTTGATGACTAAGGTGTTTACAGTTAAACATATGCTACAGTCACTTATTCCATTAAGATCAGTGCTGGAGTTGTTTTTAATTTAATTTATCAATTAATAGGGTATTAATTATTTACCTATTTAAAATTTAAAAAAAAAAAAATTACATTAAAAATTCTAAAATACTTAAATCCTGTTTAAAATGATTCCAATGAAAAGCATATAAATACATATAATAATAAATTAAATAATTATACATAATAGTAAAAATTTTAAACCTGAGGGAAAATAATAATTACACTATATTCATAATTTTAATAGCATGCTAATCTAATTTTCTATAAGTTTCCCCATTTCATTTATATATACAATAAAATGTTTAATTTACGTACATTTTAAAACTCCCACCATCTATAAATCCACCAGTATTTATAAATAATTTTCCAACATCTAAAATATGAGTCCTATCTGGTATTAAAGATAACTTAATTACACAATGACACACCACGTGTAATTCAAATCTAATCAAGTTTATTAAATATTTATTACTTTTAACTTTTAGGTTAATAACACAAAAAAGGAAATCCTTCCACATCGAACCCACCCCGCTAAGACCCCTGGGGAACGACGAACCCATATCACTTTTGAAATATTTGCTTAAAATGGGAAGAGAAGATTTTAAGATAGTTAAATCAAGCAATATTTAAAAAGCGCATGAAATTGAAAAACGGTGGAGGTGATCATAACTATTATCCCGGAGGCAGCCAATAAAAACATACCAAAGTTCTACCCCCTCCCCAACACCATCAGGAAGCATATCCTCACTCTGGTTGGCCAGCGAAATAACCTGTACAATGTCTTTCAGCGCACGCCTGATTGTTGCTTAAAACCAGTCAACAATGCGATGACTCAACAGATAACTCATGCGTGAATGGAAGACCGCGCTCTGGCATGACCAGCTCCAGAGAACTCATGATGACACAGTTTTGGAAGCTGGTCAGGAACTTAGTCAAGTGTATTCTTTAAGATGCTTCCCAGGAAGGGTAAAGCCTTCCTGCTGAACATTTTAAACTCATGCATACGAATCTCTTACATCTCAACTGCCTGGAAATATGCAATTGTAGTGTCTATTCAAGCCAGGGAAGAAAGGTGACTTGCCTGAGCACTACCGCCCGATCAGCCTCCTCGCACATGAACAAGGTCTTCGAACAGCTCCTGCACCACCACCTTATAGAGGGAAGCTGATGTTATACCCCCTGAGCAGACTGGATTTCAGCGAGGTGTCGCCTGTGAACACCATCTGGCGAAACTTCAAGAGCACACCATAGGGCACATTTGTGCGGCGGCCTTCATCTCTCTGGACTGCAGCCAGGCCCTCGAGGGAGTGTCCCTCACCCGCTACTACTCCGCCAATAGCTCCCCTCTGTGCCGGAGTTCATAGGCCGCAGGCACATCAAGTTTTTTGATGGGCTGAAGGCATGTGCTAACGCGCTGTTCAGTGAGGTCGCCTCTCTACCAAGATCCGGGAGATGGCCAAGCACTGTCCCCTTGGTCGACAGCCTCGTCGAGGGAAGGGCTTCGGGCTCTGCAGCCTGAAGTCATCTTAGCTTTTATGGCAACTAATGTTGAACTTTAACTTTTATTCAACTAGTGTTGAAAAAAAACTATCATAAAAAATCGACTAACACATTAGCATATACATAATAGAAGATATCACTATTAAGTAAACTACTTATACAATAATTATACTAACTTATTGTATAATGATTAATTTATAACTGGAAAATTGTGATCACATCTCTTATGTAGTAAAATTCCTCGACTTTACTAGGTTTGAAAAATTTCCTAGCATCTCCATATACATTTTTTTTGTGAAGTGCTAGAGAGTTGTAGAAGGGGAAAATATACATATAATCCAACATTTTAAAAAAATCATAAGCATCATATATTTCTTCTTTTTCAACTACAGAATTTGTATTGCTTTAGATAACAAGTATTCTCAATACCTCGGCAAATTTTAATACATTTTTGCAATTTATTTTATCAAATTTTATGAACATTAAAAAAACTTAAGGCCAATAGTTTAAAAATTGTAAGAAATGCCAACTTTGTTATTGATTAGCATAATTTTAAATTTAATTTTTGTGTCAGCTGATTGTTAATATTTATTTATTAATATAGGTATCAATCTCTTCGAGATTTAAAAAAAAAAATAATATCACTACTAATACTTTTACTGATTGATTAATAATATCAAACACTTTCATCAAATTTTAAATAATCACAATTCAATGCAGACACAATGAGGTAAATACTGAAGGTGACCAGGTAACATGAGAAACTTCTTGGCCTAGGGTTTTAATGTTTAGTAAAGGAAAATATTTGGTAATAATATCATTAAATTACACGGAAGTATATGAAGTATGTATAGACATAAAAAAAAAAAATAAATAAAACGCTCCTTAAATAACTAGACAAAAATTTAATCACAATCATAATCTTAAGAATAAAAACAAATTGGAACTTGCTTGATTATAATAAACCTATCAATTCCCTTGTTGATTATGCACATAGAAAGTTAGTGTTAGTGAAAACAATTAGTTAATTTGTTAATATAAAGTATAATTATTACATAGAGGTTTCCTAAAAGATCTGATATATTTTCAGAAATAGAAAAAATGAAGTTTATATCATTTTATTTGCTTTGGATATAATTTACATTAGTATTAACCGAGTCAATACAGAATATCCTTTGCCAAAATTGAAAGTTCATATTAGTATAGTAGAGTCTAAATACAAGAATGATCTGTAGTAAAATACTGATACAATAATTATTAATTACATCTTGAAACATTCAAGAGACACTTTTATTTAATAATTGAAGTCTGGAAATAGTAAACAATAAGTGCACTCAAAATTTATCTAGAATAAATGTAAAATTGATAAATCGAATTTTCTGGCACTTACATCGGCGACATTTTTTTTAAAATTTCGAACGACTTCAAATGTGTTCAGGCACTTAAAACATTTACTAAACCATACAGCATGCCAGTTAAAATAGTTTCATTGAAACAACATTTTAGATTTTTGAACACTAACATTATTCACTATTTCTAGTCTTCAATTTCATAAAAATAACTGCACATTGACTAGGACAACAGTTATGCATTACTAACAATTATTGAGCTTCACATGAAAGTCATATCGAGCCCACAATACAATACTTAACTCACAAATCTAACCATTGAGAAAATAGATTTCAAAAGATTTTTATTTAACACTAAAACTCATTCTTGAACAACATAAATGAAATATATGTCATGAATCAACATTTTAATTTGATATCAATAAAAAACGAGTTTTATTATAAAATAAAAATATTCAAAACCAATTTAACCATTAAGTTATATTTTCGAATTATGTGAGTATTGGATTGAGGATGCAGTATAGTCCAATACAGAAAGGACACTCATTTCAAACTGCTTTATAATTTATAAAACAAAGACTCTGGTACTAGCAGATCTGGTCACCCTTAACTAAAAGGTAAGTAGGTAAGTGTATAAAAATTAATATCCAGTAATCATCGACCCCAATTTTTAACTCAATGATTTTAAAATAATTTAAAAGATTAAATAAAAAAAAAAAATTAAATACCACCACTGTTTTAGACACATACTAACACAATTAAAATTTTGAATACTAACTTTTGGACCCACAATATTTTTTTAATAACTTCCCTAAAAATTAAAATTCTATCTAAAAAAAACTATAGCAACTTAAAAGAATAATAAATAAAAAACTTATTTGACCCATGTCCAATAAATATGAATCTTTATATTCAAACATTTTAGATGAGGTACAATTAATTCTGTTGGTCTCATAAATAAATTTATGAGACTTGGTACACATAAGGGGATTGGTGGGATAAACAAAATTATAAGTCTATCAAGAATAGCACTAGTTGTAGAGAAATGCACCTAGATATCTGAGGTTTTTTTGTTGTTTTTTTTTTTTTGCTTGGTAGATATTCTGATGTTAAAAGAAATACTTAACATTTAAAATAGTAATAATTCTACTATATTCAGCTGTGAAGTCATTAAACTTTCATACCTCTTAAGATAATCAATTCCTTATTAATAATTTTACAAATTTTAACTGTGGTAATAGAGAATGAAAATATTTATTATACAACTATCATTCAAATATGATTCTTGCCAATGATGAAACCTACAGTATAAATTCAATAATAATCAGAACAAACAATAAGAAAATAAATAGAACTAAAAACTGATTTTAAAATAAATTTCCGGATATATAGGAACAATAACATAACTGAAATATTCATATACAACAAAACTAATTTATACAAAATAAAACATACAATATTTACATGAGCACCAAACCTTAGAATATACAACATCAATGATATTATACAAAACAATATCACATGGTTTTTTTTCTCCCTTGAATATAGAAACAATTTAAAACAGACCATTTAATTAAAAAAAAAAAAATTAAAATTTTACCTCACAATAAACAACTGAATACATTAACAAAATTTCCTTGCACAAAATTTTAAATGATTTCGATAATAATACTTTAAAACGTGGATTAAAATTTTCATCTTTGCATTTTTTTATTAAAACAAATTTTTTAGCTATAACAATAACAGCAAATCAGTGACTTACTAGAGAAATTATAAATTTATCATTGACTTGTAATACGTTCAATTCACATACGTAAATAACACCACATTAAACAAATAGCTATTCCTAAGCTGTTACACTCTCTACCATTGTTTTTTTAATAATTTCTCCAAAGTTTTCTCCATCGGTCTCTTCTTGAGGTTTCTCAGCATCTTGTGAAGGACCCTGGTCTTGTATTTGCTCCAGGTTGGTTTCTTGATATCGGTTTGGAGCAAGCAATTCAGAGAAAGATTCCCCTTTCTCTTCTGGGTACCTGAAACTGCTTTGGAAGGACTCATACTGCTGGAAATCATTTTCATATGATGGATAGCCATATGAGGGATATGAAAAACCTGATTCAAATGGATAATTTGCATAAGAGACCTCTTGGCGATACCCGGAGAATCCAGACAATTCTGATTGTCTAGCTTCTTCTTCTTCTTGTTCTCTCTTCTTTTCCATCTCTATTCGCATCATAGTATGGATAAAATGAGTTCTTACTCTCATCGGATTGAATTCTATCCTCCCATTAGAATTAGCACAGCCATCGTGAGTGCACCCACAGGGAAAATTTAGTCTGTCCACCTGTTAATAATAAACAAAAGTTGTTGAGTACAGTTTTGTTTTGTAGATAAAATTGTAAACTCATATTAATTTGTAAGTAAGTTAAAAAAAAGTATACACAACATGCAGCCTCATGGTTCAAAAGACAAACTATAACTTCGTATATTACTTGAACATGCTATTGAACATTTCAAAAATTATATAAAAAAAAAATTTAATAAGAGAAACAAAAATTAGAGGTGTGTGTATTATTAGCATAATTGAAATTTATTCATAATTTTATGCATATTATTTAAATCTGAATTGAAGATACCTGGCATTTGATGCCGGCCTGAGAACAAGCACAAGTATCTGGATCACAAAAACCTTTACAGGAGCAGCCACAGAATTCTCGTGAACTGCGAATATCTCTGCACTCATCTTTCTCAAGAGAATCTATTTTACGTACTCCAGCAGCTCTCAACAGAGCTCGCCTCTGCCTTGTTGGAACAGGCTAAAAAAACAATGCATCAATTAGCATCTTCATAAAATTTGATATTAAATTAATAGAAATATATAAGATAAATATATATGTATAGAAAAGGTCTTTAAATATAATTAACTATGATTATTACTAAACAAAGCAATATTAATAGAAAGTATGAACAATAAAAATATCAGTTCAATACATTCTCTATTGACTATTTCAAACATTTAGGTAAGTAATATCAGGAGCATTTCACTGCAAACCACTGCTGATAAGAAATTACATTTTAAATTGGATTAAATAGTGGAAGAGAGGGTCAATCAATTGGCTATTTTTATATAATGAAATAATTGATTTGAATTTTAGTAAGATTTAAGCTTCAAATTTCCAAAGTCAAAACATAAGAAATATTACAGATACAAATTATATGAACTGAAGAAGAAACCAAACCATTTGCAATGAATGTAAATTTTCAGAAATACAAATAATGACATATTTCAGAAAATCTTGATGATTCCAGCAAATGCTTGACGAAAAAAAAACTAAGTTAAATTAATGGAAATAGAATCTTCTAGAACATTTGCATAAATCACACGTGAAAAAAAAGATTTTTACTGTATCTTTTATGCTCCTTTAATTACTACCAAATGTACAAAACTGATTTAAGTTCTTGATATTGAATTATTAGAACAATAAAACTTTGATTTTGTACAGAGTTGGGCAGGAATCATTACATGAGTAATTTAATTACATCTTCAATTATATGTTTCAGTTACAATATGATTACATTAAGATAATTATTAAATTGTCTAAAACATCAAAAATTAGTGGTTTTGAAGTACAATCACACTGAAGTAAGACACAATTACAATTACAGTAACAGTGTAAAGTAATTACAATTACTCCACACATTACTGTAATTGTATTTGAGAATATCAATTATAATAACTTCTTGATGCTAAGTAATTGTAATTACAATTACATCTTGACCCTTAGTAATAGCAATGACAATTATATATAATTTAACTCATATGAGAATTCAGTTTATATAGACATATTTCTAAAGAGCAAAAATCCTAAAAGTAAAACTAAATTTATACGTAAGCATGCAGCCTTAAAATTGATTTTATATTTATATCCAGCATCTTCGAAAACATACAAATAAACCGTAATATGATAACAGATCTATAAACCAACATGCAATCTGAAACTGGATATTATTTTCATGTTTTAGTGTTATAGTAAAACAATTACTTGGAATTGTAATTACTTGAAATTCTAGGGAAAAATAACATTTACATAAGAATGTAATTGGTAATTGCAATTACTTTTGCTCAGCTTGTGGTCCCTTAATTGCAATTACTTGTAATTGTATTTATGCATTACCAATTACAGTAATTGGCAAGTAATTGTAATTAGTTTTATGCCTGACTCTGATTTTAAAGGAAATGATAGCTGATTATCAAGAAGAAATAGCTGTTAGGTTTTTGGTTTTTCTGCAATATATATTTCCAAACTTTTAATTTTAATAAATTTAAAACAAAAATGCATTTTATTTATTGGTCAATTTGTAATTATTAACACAGGACTTTATCAATCAATAAATTTGCAGGTACTTGTGATTCTTTTAACCATCATGATACTGTACACTATTGCCTCCCAATTTCCATCCACTATGGAAATTTAACAGTCGTTGAATTAAACTTTTGAGTTTTGCTCACTTCATTATGAGGCCAAGCATTTACCAAGTAAATAAAATGAAAAAAAAAAGTGAATCGGTTTTGTTAGAAACAAAATTCATTAATACTTTAAAAAAAGAGAAATATTATGATAGTTGCCCTGACAACTATCCTTATCTGTAAATGCAAACCAACCTCCTCCCTACAACAGTTAATGCACAAAAGAGTTAAATTCATACCCAAGTTATTTTTTGTTAAATATCAGACGTACCAAATTTAATCAAAATTGTACTAATCATCCCAAGGTGTTGATGAATCACCCTTCTATATTAAGGGACCATTAAAAAGCCTATAAAGAGCATCCATACCAGACCTCACCACAATTAACAGATTTTTCTTTTTTAAACCCTTAAAGGAGGGCAGGGAGTAGATAAACTCCAAGAAGTTTTAATAAATACATATTCTATGTAAATATAGTTCTTTAAAATAAAACATGAAGTTTCACCTCGTTTGGGATATTAATTATAGAAGTAAATCTGTAGCATACTAAAAATTAAGTTATCACATGAATAAGACATTAGAAATCTTGTAGATAACAAACCAATAAAAACAAAAGTCAAATGGAGCACACTCCTCCACTATGATAACATTCAAATTATAATGACTATCAACCAGCATAATTAAAAATGCTCACATTCTATGTAATAAGCAATTAAAATTTTTAAAAAGTTCTAAAACATACCTGTAGGAAAAAATAGTTATCTGGATCCAATTCTGATTCAGTATTTTGGTCATCAGTGTCTGAGTCAGAAGAAGATGAAGGTAGAGTTCCCGGTGAGTTCCGAAGTTGTGCCAGCATCTCTCTATGAATTCTACGTTGCTCTGATCCATGTTCAGTTAAACTAAATGTTCTTCTATCGGTATGATTTAGTAACATGCCAAGTGTTGACCCACCCTATTTGAATGAAAAATGTCTTGATCATTTAAATTACTTGAGATTATTTAAATCAGACTATTAATACAAAAGGCAACACATAAATATTTAGATAAATAAAGGAGTTTTTATTTAATTTTTTCACTAAAATAAATAATGAGCCAATGCTAAGTAAGTAATGGCAATAAGTAGACCATGATTCACACAAATTTAATAGTAAAAAATATTTAATTAATCTATAATTGCACATTGAGCACATGTTAAAAAATAAAAACATATTCACTAATCTTTTATTATGACCTAAAATCATCATCTAAAATAAAGAAAATAGTCTATTCAAATAATATAAGCATAGTCTTATATAAATCTTCTTTTTTAATTTCATCATGGCACTAGGTGTGGTGCATCATTTGACTACTCTCAATTTACCTGCAGACTATCCTTAAGTTTCAGGCATCCTCTTATCTTTCCAATTAACCATCATAGTCAGTCTAGACCTACGAATTGACCTTGGGGTTAAATTTCAAATAGCTATATTTGGATAGCAGAGATGGCTCTGATACAACTAAAGCTAGTAGGTATAGATTGGGAAATCATCTCATCTATCAAGAAAATGATAGCCTGAAGCTGAAAGAACTATAAAAATGAAGCTTGAGAGATTACGTAGAATGGTGTGCTGTGCCTAGGTGCGACAGGAGTAATAGGGGTAATGCTTAATACATAATTCTCTAACATAGTTGGACATAAAGAGCAATCAGAGTAAACATACATGCAATCATAAACCAGGAAAGTGTCCAAGGCATTTAAAAATCCTTTTGAGCTTAAGGAAAGGGAGACTGGCTCAAGAAATAATTATTTATTCAGAAAATATTACTTAGAGAAAAACATCAAAGTAACTATCCCAGACAATAATAAATAGAAAGGGGACCCCAACTGTGAAAGTGGGATTCTAGTCTGGTACACTGATGGTTCAGTTAAAGAAATTGAATCCAGGGAAACTAACTCTTACTGGGTTTTAAAAACTCCCATGAACTCTAAGAGGCCATTGCAGCCAATTGTATTGAAGTATCAACTTAGCAGCCTTGAGACTGCAGAGGCATCGGTTGGATTCTAGCCTGGATGGTTTGAATTTTATTTTATGGTTGTCCCACAAAATGAAACTCGACCTTCCAACTCAGGTTAGAATAGGTTGGTTGGTTATCTATAGAAATACTTTTTCTTTCTGGTGCCTATACTTTATCTTCAAAAGCTAGATGTTTCATTTGGTATTTAAACAAATCCTTCTGGTCTCATGCAAATCAATCTCATTACTAACACCAAAACCATATAAAATAATACTAGAAAAAAAATCATCTTCCCATTCCTTAAATTTGTATCATTCCTGGCATGTCATCTTAATTTCAAGTTAAGGGGATAACCAGGATTTTTATATACAGGTGGAAAAGTTCAGTAGGCCAAGCCCATTTCAACCTAAGGCGTAAAAGACCGGCTCCTGGAAGGCCACAAGGCAGAGGAAGAGCAGAACAGGGATAAGAGGAGGATAACAACCAACTATTGAAACAACTGGGAAAAAAACAACTGTTTTCAAAATTTTTAATTGTTACATTTGCATGCAGTCTTCTGATAATTAAACTGCAGCTGTATGTCGGTATTGCCCACAGGGCAAGGTAAGGCTGAATAAATAAATAAAAATAAAAAATGTTAAGGGGATATACTATAAATTTTAATTTTTCTTTGAACTATAATAAACTTGTTTATAAACAATAAATATTTGGTGTTAATTGAAATTCCATTAATGGAATTTGGTAAGTATAATTTTCATAGAGAAGATATGGACAATTTTAGATCTTCCAGGGAGTAGTTCACATCAATATTTGTCTGAAACATCTTCTGCTCTCTTTACCAGCAGCTTTACCAGCAATGCTGACAGTACCTTGTAAATGTCCCTACAATTAATAATCCAGTTTGTCCTTTTTTTTTTAGGAATTGTTAAAAAACCAACCACCTTCTTCCGTTCTTTGAGCATTTCCTCTTTCATCTAGATCCACAGTATTAACTCATATATTTTCCTATGTAGCTATGCCTCAACTTGATCAATAAAACAAATTTCCTGCACATATCTTAGGTAAGAAAGTACAGAAAGAAAATTCTGTGTGAAACATTGCCTCTTTAAGAATTTTTTATATTCAAATAATATTAATCACACGAGGACTACTCTAAAGGTTATTAAAAGGATTTTTACATTTTCCTGATTAATCAGAGTCTAAATTAATTATTCTACCAATTCTGAACTAAGTAGATGATATGAAATTAAAGAAACTACAACAAATTAACTTTTAAGCTCCTTCCTTTTTTTTAAGAGAAATAATGCCAAACTAACTTCTGAACAAGAGAGAAAGAATAGCTGTTTTGTTGCATAAATCAAACCAGCAAAATATCAGTTTTTTTAATTATTATTATTTATTATTTAAAATTGCAAAATTAATAAGTTGTGCTCGAATAGTTTAGAATTTAGGAAATTAAAAAAATGCTATTGCTTTAATTATAAATCTGACCAATGTGGCAAAGCTAAAATTCATAATCCCAACATATTAAAAAAATAATTAACATAAAAAAAAAAGTTTAGTTGTTAACAACTGACATCTAAATCACATTAGACCGATTACTAGCCCAGCATGAATCAATATTTAATATTAGCTGTTTATTTTAATTACAATTAAAAACAATTTTGAAAAATTATTGCCATAAATTAATGTTAATGGCACTAAGTGAGATAGATGTAATAAAATTATTATAACAGAGATATAATTACCCAAGTTCGGTCACAATTCTTCATCCTTATGTACGCACTATTTTATTAGTATGTAAAAGAAAATAAGAGAAAAAAAGCTATATAGCCCGTAAATAGTAACGACTATATATATTACAGACCCAGGAAAATGTTATTAATTTGAAATTTAATATACCATTTTTCATAAAATACACTCAATACTAAATAAATATAACTAGGTACTTAATAAACCATTTAAAAAATAACTATTACACGTAAATATTCTATGTTAGGGAAATGTGTTACTTTATTTACAACTGATCCATAATATCAATTAAATATTTCATCTATTTGAAAAAATATTATTTCCCAATTGATGATCAAAAATGATAAAAAGTAAAACAAAAAGAAATTCTAAGTAAAAGCATTTCTCATGCTGATCAGAAAAACCTACAGCAAAAGACTCGACTAATGCCCTTATATCCAACATGATATAATTATGGTACAACCAATATTACTGAAATTAATACAAAATATTCAATAATCATGACTAATTGTTCTTAATAAATACAAAATAATAAAAATACCAAGCTTAATATGAACTCATCAGTTTCATAAAATATAAAAAGATAAATAAAAAAAATTGAATATTTACATATATTTAAAATCGGTTACTTCAAATCTAAAATTTTATTAGAAATAATCCCCTCAAAGAAAGAAAAAAAATTCAGTAGAAACTTGCTTATCTGTCCAGGTCAGGGCAGAGGTAACAAGTCAGACGGTTAAGTGGGAGAGCCAGTTAAAGGTTGATTCACATTATATGTTTCATTTTCCATTCATAATGTTTATGTTATCACTTATCCTCTATTTATATTTACATTATTTTCAAAACCATTTAGGTTACATCGTTTACACAAAATATTATAAAGTAAATGATTATATGGAAACTATGTAAATGGAAAGGAAAGTGAGAATGCAAAGATTTATTTACACTAAACAACATTTTGTGTAAACAATATATAAACAGTAAAATAGAACGTATAGATTGAATCGATCCTAGTCTATTGTGCATAAAAGAAAAATTCTCCAATATTAATCTAACTCAAATAGATAAAAATTAAAATGCGATACAAAACTTGATATACAAGTTACATCTTTAGTAATATATGATCAAGTTAAATTTAATATGAGATCAACTTTAAAAAAATATTCTTTAGATAGATGATTTAATTTAATTTTACAGATGATCTTCATATATTTTATAGTTGTCACAGTCAGTTATTTTGTTTGTTTTTTCCCTAAACTTAGATTTTCAAATAGATGTATAGTTATTAGTTTGTTTTTTTTTCACCTAACTTAGTGTTTTCACAGCATTTAATTTATTTATTTAATTTTTAACACTGGTAAGGCATAATTCTCATTCCTTAGTTAATGGTGATAAAAAAAGGTTGTTGCAGAATCGATTTGCAGAATGTTGGAAGGAAAGCTCATGTTATATATATTACAAAGTAATAATTCATGACATAGAACTAATAGCTTAACATAAGGGATTATTCATGCCAATTCCATCCAAGCATATTTAACCACTAGATATACTAAGGATTTCTTTAAAAAATAGTTACTACCTTTTAGAAGACAAATAAATAAAATTAAAAAAACTGATCTTTAAATTACAATTAATAGAATGTTTCTTACCTGTGAAGGAACACATGTAAAACCTTGAGCTCTTGGAAAGTAATACACATTTACTTCACCAAAAGCAATAGATCGTTTAGCCTTCTTTTCTGGTGGTTGTGGATGTGGTTCTTCAACTGATCCAGGCCGCTTCAACATACTTTTAGGTTTGATTGTAGGCATTGGTGTTCGCTGGTCCCAGGGAGAAGTTGTTAAATCATCAGATGAAAGGGAGTCTGCTTTAACGTCCGAGCTCAAACCAGAATCGCTACCTTCAGGCTCCTTGGTACCAAATGTTAAGCTTGACGCAGCTGAGCCCATATCCCAATGCCTTTCTCCTGCCTGTTCCTCGTCACTAATACCAGAAGAACTTTCTTCACCAAGTTCTGTTCCGACTACTTTCAATTCCTCAATAGTGACAGTTGAGCCTTTCTTGAAGCTAGAATCACTGCTGTCTTTTGAATCATCTTTAAAGTCATTACTACACTCAAGTTCTTGCTTGACTAAATCTTTACCACAATCTTCATCACTACACTGTGCTAATGTGGTGACCACAGTACTGTCCTGTTTTTCACTATATTTAGATATTGCCGAAGAATCATTTATTCCTGATTCATGAATAAAATCACTTTCACATTCATTTTTATCACCTACGATGGAAGAACTTTCAGATTTGTCAACATTTGAAAAAGCACCAATATCAGCACTATTTTCAACTATCACTGTCTGTGAGCAAGTTGGTGATGAATGAGAAACCTCTGAAATCTCTGTGCACAAATCTTCAGATCTGAAGCCTGCAAACTCAATACTGGTGTCAACTGCAATGTTGTTTAAGACAACAGAACATTCAATCAACCCACAGGAGCCATTTATTTCTGCCATTGAAAAATTAAACAAACTAAAAAAAATGGTCTTAATCGCAGATGCCACAGAAAGTTCTACATTGATGTGAGTGTCCCCTAAAATAAAGCAAAAAAATAAAAAACATAACAGAAGAATTATAAACAATTATTATAAAATCTGCTAAAAATTATTTGAATCAGTAAAAATAAACTTTAAAAACTGAACAGTAAAATTTAAAAAAGTACACTTCACAAGCTAGCAATGGATCTGAGTCATTTTAAAAGTATGCATCTAAGATATCCACAAAACAGAAGTAGATGAATTTAGAAATTAATTTTGGATACATCTGATATTTAAAAATAACAAAAAATTATTTATTATGGCTTCACCAGATGCAATAAAATTTGTGACTTTTTTTTCTAATGAGAGATAGTAATAACTTTCTAGGAAACAAAAGCTGATGTCATAAACCTCAGTAAAAGTTATTTGACATATAAGCTAAATTGTTAAAATGTTGAAACAAAAAGTAAGTAAAGAGAAACTAAAAAGAGGGTTGCTTAAAAATAATATAAGATTATTCTTTTTTAAAATTAAAATTCATAATAAAGAGTGATAACAGATATAACCTATTCTGTATATTTACCTGCACTCAAGTGAACTGATATAAAAACCTGTTCGAAGTTTACGGAAAATAGTTTCCCTGAGTAGACTATTTAGGAACTTAATAAAGAACAAATGAAAGCCGAGGTGAAACACTGAGAGAAGTGAACAACGGATAAATAGGGCACTAAATTTTTATCTGTAGAGGAAAACTGAAGCTAGTTGCCATTCGAACATCTGGCAACGTCGGATTCCAGGGCGCAGGTTCCGATATCCGAGCAAATAATATTTTCACTAATTTGGTCTTACAAAAATTTAAAAATTCCACTTATCCTCCTCATATCCGCAGTACACGTAAACTAGCCTTGATGCAAACGTCAGAGAAAACGATTCGATATATTACAAGGTCGGCAGAACGAGGGAAAAGGTCTAGATTCCGTTCTACATTTGTATTATTAGCTTTCATTTTATGAGTGATTTCATTATTTTCCCCAAAACTGTCGCTCTGAACCTTTATGTGCAGACCCCTCAACTACTATCAATTGTCGTTTCAAGATCTCCAGTTTAAATAGGTATCCTTCAATTACAACACAAAAGTAAATACATCACCCTGTTGCTATTAATAAATCAATTGCATCATTTTATTACACCGTGTTTCTTTCCTAAATGAAAGTTATACTTATTAAATTCAAATGGACTTAAACTATGAGTTAAATAAAAGCAATTATACACATTATGCGTGAATTAACTTTGATACATTTATATTCTTATCAATATATTTGTACACCACTTTGGATGGATGTTTGCAGATTTTGTAAGCAATGATGTGGGTCCTAATTTCATGGTTTTCTATTTTGACTTATAAATAGATATTGATATGTATATTCTTTGTTCCACGATCCCATTATAGAAATTTCATTTTTAAAATAACTGCGTTACAGATGGAAATAACATAATATGTGGAGCTTTAAATATGTTATGTCGAGAATGGTTAATAAGATTTAACAGAAGGCTTAAGTGCTTCGTCCGGAGTAAACCAGTTTCCAGTCAATATAAAGAAAGAGATGATTGCAAGAGGAAGGAACTAGTCTCCAGTTGTTGCGGAACATGAGAGAGGGAAGCAGTTTCCAAACATCATGGGGATTTACCAGTGTATCATAAACCTTTCTTTTTCACGACAGATTTTGGTCCCTACCACTGCCATCCGATATCTTCTTTCCAAATGACCCTCAGTCGTCACTCATGTTTGTGTTCGAAGTTGTTAGCTTCAGTAAACAGTTTAGGAGTTTACCAATATATCAAGTCGGACATCTTATTATGATAATTGCTGTATTTTTAACTACAACATCTTAAAAAGAAGGAGTTCTGATCACGTGGAGTTCACCAGCTAAAAAATGTCGACACAATTATCCTTATAGTGACTAAATATGTGGAAAAACTGCAATTGTAACGTAAATGCTGGAGTGTAGTGTTTATTTAATATTTAAATTTTCTTGATATTTTGAGAAAATTTTATTTTTCTTGCCGCATCCCAGAATAACGTGGTAACCGCTTTGGGGTAGGATAGAGAAGAACTAAGGCGGACGGTAGATAACTTAAAGGGGGTTAGTCATACTGCGTGAATGGCTTGTGGATATTCCATTAGAGTGTAGAAATGAGACTAACTTCCGTGAAATGAAGGAAGAGCCTCTATCAGAATGCGGATAAGCTGGAGTTCCGAAAAGATTTGTAAGACACGTTATTACAGTTGCAGATGTTGTGTCCTTACAGGCAATGTAGTAGTTCCTCGTCTTAGAGGGGATTGGTCCCTTCAAGTCCCCTATGTTGATTCGTAAGAAAGTAGCTGTCGCTTTAATAAGAGTACCTGTAGATTTCAGAAAACGGGGCTTTACTACACTAACTTTACACGCTGAATTTACTCTTTTAACATCTTCAACAGAAAAAGGGAAATTCCTGCAGCCCAACCAGTGAACCATTGTGGTGATACCAGGATAGCTTAGCGATCGATGCCACTCCAACAACCGATCGTTAGAGACCGAGCTACAAACTCTGGAAAGGGTATTAGCCTTCACGTTTTCTCTCCCAGAGCGGTAGGTTATATCGAATTGGAATGGAGCCAACTTGAGACGCCAATGTAGAATGTTATCGTTTTTAATTTTAATAGAATGTTTCCGGTTATAAACAAAAGATAGAGCTTGCTGATCAGTTAAAAGTTGGAAATTTCTTCCTAAAAGAAAGAACTTCCATCTGTTCAGTGATTCCTTCTCAATCGCAGGATGTGCTCGTTCAGATTTGGTGAGTGTTCGTGAGATGAATGCCACAGGCCGACCAGCCTGACTCAAAGTTGCTGCCAGGGCCACATCTGAAGCATCTGCCTTTACTACCATCTTCTCAGTGTCATCTATTATCTTTACTGCAGCATCAGCAATACTCAGTTTTAGGTTTTAAAAATATTGGGCCGTCTGATGATCCAAATGGAATGTCTTACAGTCTGTCAGTGACCTAATTTTATCTGAGTAGTGTGATATCCATTTCGAGTGGAAGAGTCCAAGGGCCCTCTTAAGTGATGCAGTGTTATGAGGTGGTGACATTTTCTAAAAGTGGTTTGAGGCGCCCAGGATCCGTTCTTATATCATTATGAGATAGTGTCCAAGCAAATATATGGAAGTTAGATTGAATTTACTTTTACTTTTGTTGATTTTTAGATTAAGTTTATCTAGTGCCGCAAGGAGTCGAGAAAGATTTAAATCATGATCATTACTGTCCTTTCCACGTATAGTTATATCATCCAAGTACGAAAACACCCCAGTTAACGTCTCTTGTGTTATTACCTCGTCAACAACACGCTGGAAATAGGAAACACCATTTCTCACCCCAATAGGGATTCGCGTCGAGTAATTGGTAGGGTTTACCTGCAGCTTCGAAAACTGGGAATGGCTTTTCTTCTTCTAATATGGGTACTTGGTGGTATGCTGATAGAAAGTCGCTCGTGCTGAAGATCTTGTGTGCAGCAACTTTCCTAACCAAATCATCAATGTTAGGGAGTGGATATGCATCAGGAAACGTAAATTTGTTCACTGTTTGCGACTAGTCAAGACTATACGTTTCTTGCGGTGCTCACTTTCTGTAACAAGTACCTAAGCCCGCCAAGGAGAGTTGCTCAATTACACCCTCAGACAGAAGTTTAGATGTTTTACTTCGAATGAACGTTAGGTCAGTCACAGTATACCATCTGGATTTAGTAGCTATAGGTTTGCATTCTGCTGATAATTTGCTAAATAAGCGAGGAGGCTCGACAGAGGCCCAAGTAGAGACTCATATCGTAAGTCGAGGCTTTGAGCCACCGAAAGAGAGTGAAACATCTGAATGTTCCATGAGTATGTCATGGCCTATTAACTCATCAGCGCAATTCATTTTTCTTTCATGACTGTTAATTTGCATGAAGGATAGCAATGTTCATTTAATTTAAGATTGACTGTGACGTATCCTTCAATTACAGTGGAGAGCGAAATGGAGGCCATTGAGACCCTCCCGTTTCCAGGAGTAAGAGGAATCATGTGTTTGAGCGTGAAAATGTGGTCTATGAAGCTAGTTGAAGTTCCAGTGTCTATCAAGCAGCGAGCGAGAGTATCATTGATTCTTACTGGAATGACTTCTCGATTCCGTAGGTTCAAATGTTATTAATTACTGATGCTATAATGGGTACAGAAACTTTGGTAGTGGCACTTATTCTTCATGCTCTTGCATAGTGCCCCCTTTATACCACATTCAGCATCTCGTACAGGCCATTTGGATCTGGAATGTTTATCGAGACCACAAAAGTAGCAATTGTTCCCCAATTTGCTAAACTTGGGAACGGCACATATAGTAGAGTCTGCTTCCAGAGTAAGAGGTGTATCCTGAGATGGAACAAGGGTAGCCCTTGCGCTAGAGAAACTATTTGAAGGTTGAATGTAACCTTCTGCTTGTTTTTGAGCTGCTTCCAATGCGAGGGCTTGTTTGATGGCGTCATCTAGACCTAAAGGTCTTCAGCCAGTGAATCCACTCCTTAGCGGTAGTAGGTGAGTCAGGTCTCCCATCGAATCAGCTAGGTTTCAGAAATTTGTCCATTGTTTCTGTTTGTTTTTTGTTCTTAGTGAATAAAATTGTTTTACTTGAGCTGATATAATAAATAACAATTTACATACAGTAACGGAGCATAACCATCTCACAATGTTTCACATCTGTTCAATCCTATTTATCACCACCACACGCATCTTATCAGTTAACACCTGAACTACTACTGTGATCAGGCAAACGCCGTATGTTAATATTTAACTATTCATTGTAACACGTAGTACTCCTCGATGGCATTTAATAGCATATTGCGAATCACATCCTTAGGAGACAGAGGATAACAATGAGCATAGTGGATCAGTATATTCTAGTACTAAATATTTATAAACGTATATGTAGTACGAAGATCTAGGCTGAAATGTTCTGGCTCCACTTCCCTCTTCCTCTTGTACAGCAACAGGTAGTTCTCTCTTCATGGGGAGGGTGAAGTCACTCTCAGTGGGGATGTATATGCTTGTCTTCCTCCAGGCCCAATGCAGTGTAGATGTAGTCAGAATGACCTGCAGAAAGTTAGTTTCATTTACTTAACCTGTTCCCCACAGTCACCCATCATGGTCCGCCATTTGTCAAGTATTTCGAAGATCCTTTTAGTTTTAACTAGAAAGATTTTTTACAATACTGGTTACCTGACTAAATAATTTGGGAGTATTTTTGATAGGGAGAGAAAATGGCCTAATTCTGGTTTAAGGCAAAAGATCAGTCTATACCGCACCACTTTACCAAGATGGTAGGATTGCTACTATACTCCCTAATTTACCATGTAGTTTTCAATAATAATATGTAACTAATATCATATATAGAAAATTAATGTAGTTACCAGAAATAATTTATATTGGAAAAAGATAGTTGACCATATGAAGTAGATTGGAGGAAGATAGTCCGGGTGGTGGTAAAGAAACTGACAGGAGTACAAAGCACAACTGAACAGAACAGTTGTTCTTAGTACTACCATCAGAAAGCCCTGCAAAGTGGGGCGAAACATTGGCTAACAATAAATACTTTTCTTTTACTATTTTCATTCCTTTCTTCACCGTCACCCGGACTATCTTCCTCCAACAGAAATAGATTGAGTTTCAAAAAAAGATCACAGCAACTTTACCTGATATAAATAAAGGGATGTGATAACATTTCCTCATACTCCAGAACCCCTTCTCCCCCCTCTCCAAACATAAATCAGAAAAGAAACTGTGGAGAGTAAAATTTTCATAGCCAAGTACTCTCTACTCTACATATGTCAAAGGGATCCCAAATATTTGATACCTGATCCATTTCCTACTGTCTAATGTACCATTATATTTTTTCAGTAATAAAATGTAACTAATTCCACATACAGAAAATTAATGTACTTACCATAAATCATTTACATTGAGTTTCACAAAATATCACAGCTACTTTATCTGATGAAAATAAAAGCGGTGTGATAGCATGATTTCAGTAGTTACACTATGTAAAAACGTGCATTAACATTACGTGTGGTTTGGTTTGGGGCAAGAATGTAACATGCATCTTTGAAAAAAATTAGAATTTTGTAGAAAATGCTCCTTTATTTCTTTATCGTGTTCATTTGTCTAAAATTATCATTCCACTAAAAACTACATATTAAATGTACATAAAAAGTTTTTTAAATTAAAAAAAAATCAAGAAAACTGAACAACTTGACAATTTTCTCAACATTTATACTGACTTTTCGCCTTTTTTAACACCATTTGAAATTATGGAGTACTATACACTGCAAAGGTACCTAAAAATATAAACAATATCTTCATCCACATATTTGGTCTCAACAGATCATCATCTTTTGCAGGATCTTCAAAATTATGTCGATAATTAGAGAATAAAATGGAACTGATCGACTGAATTATTTAATTAAATTGAAAAGATTATTTAAAATATAAAACAATGAAATGTTAAAAATAAACTACAAAGGTTATTTTTGTTGAAATGAGATGATTAGTTTTAAAAATAGCTCATCCATTATCAAAAATTTTATAGGAGACACCTGCAATATACTGTCACAAGGTATTTGATTCAGGTAACCCTATGAAGCTATTTTTAAAACCAAATCGCGACAGTTTTTGTCAATAGGGCTTCACTTGGTAATGTAGAGCTTTGAGAACTTATGAGAAAAAACAGTTCAAGAAAAAAGCGAATTCATTTGGTTTTTGAAACTAAACACTTCAAATATTCTATTTTCTGAAAAGTCAAATTAAAATTATTTAAAAACTAGCATAATAACTATTAAGTAGTATATGTTACTTGGGGTCTCAAGTTTAATTACAGATCTTATGAACAAGTTTATAATAAAAGTGAAACTTAACATTGTATATCCCTTTACGAGTCTGTTATATAAAAACTACTAATACCTTTTAAAAAAAGAAACCTAATTTCAAGGTATTATACGTTTTTATAATCATAGATAAAATAAATATAAATATGAACTTTAAGCCATTTACTTACAAATTCTATATTAGTTAATATAAAAAAGTTATCTTGGATTAAACATGACCTCCTTAATTATTAAAGTAGTGGCTATATTACAATTATTATATGAAATTAAGCAGCACCATAATTTTAAAATTGATTCTTAAATGTCAGAAATTCAGGTAGGCAGTTGGTGAAGTATGAACCCTTAAATTGAACAGGTCCCCATAACTTTACACAGCAACAGTATACAAGTGTCACTGGTGGTTGGGTGTTTACTCACTTATGCATTATGGTCTATTGCTGTGTGTTATAACCTATAATATTAATACTTTAATTGAATCACAGCTACTGACTACCACACAAGTAGGGACAAATCCACATCAGATCCTTTACAGAGGTTAGGGATAAATGTAAATCACTTTACAGTTTCAAGTTATAACCAACAAAAATAGTTTTTGTAAAATTATTAAAAATAATGTAAATAAAAATAAAATTCTTCATTAAAATCTTTATATTTATAATACTAACTCAAATAATAATTAAACACAAACAACTTTAAAATTAAAAAACAGAATCATTACTCATATCATTACTGTGAATCTATTTCACTTTTTTGAATGTGAGTGTCACCTGGTTTGCTAATAAGAGACATTGCTTCCATATAAGGGGGCTCAATGGGTTTTTGCACAGGTTCTCTTTGTTCATATTTACCATTAAAGTTTAATGGATAAGTTTTGTCAGAATCGTAAGCACTTAGATCACCACAAGCCAAAAAAGGCACTATGTATGAATTGACTTCATTTAATGAATCCCAGTTTACACTCTTATTTTCTAGCAGTGGATTCATCATATTAGGAACATAACCCATAGGAGGGCTAAAGTCCTCACAAAGCACGAATGATTCGATACTTGAGTTCCTAGAACTTCTTGGTTTCACTATGGTCACCCTTTTGAAAAATATTCGCAACTGAGAGTAGAGTAAGGAAACTTCCTTGCCTCGAAAGATTTTTGCAATAAATGATCCCTTAGGCTTAAGTATGTGGGTTGTTATATTAAGAGCGGCAAGTAATAGCTGGGCTTGGATATATTCATCAATATCATGAAGACCTGTAACATCGGGAGCACCATCACAAACAACCAAATCAGCGAATTCTCCTTGAAAATGGTTAATAATCTGCTGAGCAGTACTTGCCTTAGTTATATCTCCCTGTATCTGAACTACACCAGGGAGAGGTGCCATGGCTTGAAGATCAACAGCAACTATCTTAGGGTTGCCATTGGTTGAGTCTAATTTTTTAGCTAAAACTTGGCTCCAACTACCGGGAGCAGCACATAAGTCCACAGCTTTAGTGACACCTTTGAATACATTAAAAGTTTCATCAATCTGGAGCAATTTGTAAGCACTTCGCGCACGCCATCCTTCTTCTTTTGCCAGCCTATAATAAATGTCACGTTTATCTTTAGAAGACTTCCCCATTTCTAAAACAAATTAATCACTATAAGCTGTAAAAATGACTCTCATCAACACTACATCTTCAACTTTAACCTTGACCAAACCTGAACAAAACCTACCAACAACAGAAATCGATTTTTTGCATCTAGTTGTTTTTCAGCTATTATAACCTTACATAAGGATTGTGCCGGTGGGTTCAAATCATTTTAAATCCGCCAGTTCACTTATGTAAACCAGTTCGGTCTCTATATTTGGTTTGAAAGTAGGCGTTTCTAACCGTTTCTATTTTATGGCATGCTGTTTAGTTTCCATTACGCTCATAGCTAGTTAAGTGACTTTTTTGTTGAACATGAATGTTATAAGTTTACCTGTTATGTGTTGCTGTTTCATTCCATAGTAATCTAGAGATCTTGGAAATGATCTCTTGTAAGATATTTTTAGTAGTAATCCTATCGTCGATTTATAGTATTAGTAAATCATCAAATGGAAATTATTATGATAGTATAAATTTGGCTAAGAAACATTTGCCATACTATTTTAGTAATTTTCCCCAGGAAGCTGAGAAGTGTAAAAAGGATCCTAATTGCCCTTTTAAGGTAAATATTCATATATTAATAGTAATCTGGATATTTGTTTAGTTAAGAATTATTTATGTTGTGAAATTTAACAATCATTATAGAAATATTTAGGGAAGAATAAGTGTTGGGGTTATGAACCAAATTGCAAAGCAGAAAATTCATTTTCAAGACCTACTTGCCCAGGTGATCATCAAGGGTGGGTTAGGTCGAAGTTTGAACAAATTAACACTTTCTACAAACAAGGAGATTTTGGTTATGTTAAAGAACAACTGGAGGAACTCCAAACAATATGCAAGCCTATTGTCCAAGTATAGTATACATATATTTTTGTCCTTATCTATAATTGCTCCTTGGTTTTGACTTTTTCTGTTTTATTTCTAGGGGGAATCATCATTAGAATGTTCGCAACATTTGCGATTTTGTCGTGGTAGAAATATATTGGTTAACTTTACATCGCTTGCAACACGTAAGGACAGAATAAGATATAACATGGATGTTCTATCAATGGGAGATATAACTGGTTATTGCAAGTAAGAAGGGGCTTGTTTCACTTATTCCAACTTAGTTTGGTGCTAAAATAAGAGTTACTATGGATATATTCTTTTAATTGTAGATTAGATAGAGGCAAGCTGAAAAATCAATGTGATCATATCAGTCCATTGCAATCGTGGGGACCTGAATTGCGTTTCTTTGATGAATCACCATTTCCTATTCGTAGGAACCAATGTGATATCTTTATTAACACTCCAACATTTATAATGAAAATTGATGCAAGTATGCAGTATTAATTTTTATGTATGTTAATTTCCATTTTTTATTAGGTAAATAGTTTAAATTATAAAACAGGCAGAAATATATAAAGTAGTATTTTCTGTTGTAATTTCTCCTTTTGTTCAAGCAAAAACTAAAGTAATTTCTGATTTAGGCCTTATTGTTAAACTGGCCAATTACTGTAATCATTCTTTCTTCTGAAGCAAATTGCCTGGCTGAGAAAGTTGCTAATTTTGAAAGTTACATAGTAGTTTACACCTACTTTGTAAGTTGTCTATTTCTTCTAGCTATTTTTTATTTTTAAGATTTTTGTGTTTTTACTATCGATATTTTCTTGAAATATTCGTTATTCTCAAAAGTGTTCAAGTATGTTCAAACTCTTTGTTTCAGTTACATGATTTCATACCCTTATTGGATTATATGTTTTACCAATCTGTATTTAATTTTTTTTTTTTAAATATCTTAGATAGAACTTTAAAAAAAATTAAGGTTGTTAGTTGTTGAAATTTTATTTTGGTTGTAATGTTATATAATTCTTGACCAAAATGAATTAAAAAATAAATTTTCCCACAGCAGTCAATCTCTATCATCATTTTTGCGATTTTTTCAACTTATATGCCTCGCAGCATGTGAATAATTCTCACCCTGAAGCATTTTCTTCTGACAAGCATGTCCTCATTTGGGAATCTTATCCTTACAGGTTTTGTATTTTATCTTGATTATTATTTTATAGTATAACTTTCTTTGAAGTGTTTATAATTGATTTTAAAGTGGTACCAGAATTCCCTCAAATCTCTTATAATGTGTTCAAAGCCTTTATTTATCATTTTATGGAATGCTATTGACTTACATAACCACTGTGACAAACCTGACATATTTCCGAATGACAATCACTTAGATATAGCCCTACTAACTCCTTCAAAAAGATATTCTATTTCTTTCATACATTATGCCATACTTTGTTTCACATATTTTCCTCTTCCTTGGATATTTTCAATAGTCAAAAATAATGCCCAAACCCTAAAAGTCACCAGATTTTCCATTCTCCTACCATCCCATCTCTCTTTTACCCATAAAGGGCAAAATCCTGGAAAAGCTCATTTTTAAACTCATTTAACCTACCCTAGATTCCCATCACATAATCCCAGACCACCAGTTCGAAATATCCAAATCCAGCAATCTCATCGTGTGACTCCTTTGCACTGGAGCACCTAAATTCCTATCTCATATTATTTGTTTCTGTCTTATTGATAGATTGTTCAAAGTATAACAATAGTGCCTATTCAACCTTTTTTTCTCAATCTGCTGATGTTCCTCAGGTTAGTATCCTTGGACCTGTCCTTATAAAGTTTTTCCAGCTGACATCCCAACCCATCTTAATAGTATTTTACTACACATGGTGATGATGCATGTGTGCTATCAGTAAATAATGACCCATCAATTGGATCCTAAACTCACCAATCCCACACCAAAACCCTTGAAGAATGGGGTCTAAACTAAAATAAATTCCAACAAATCCTATGAAATCTCCTTTACCATAATATCCATGATTTGCTGTATAGTATCTTTTTTTATTTTTATTATTGCAAAATAATGCATTAATATGCCATTTAAAATATCTTATAATCTTATACTTTAAAGGAATTATTTATAAATCATAAATAATTCTTAATTTAGCCTTTGAAATGAATTGTAACTTTTCATAAATAAAACTTAAGTTTTATTCTATCATCAAAATAATAATGTTTTCTCCACACTATTAATATTAATCAACTTTTATAATATTCATATTTAATAGTTTAGTCCCTAATGTCTGTGTTCTGTTCATGGTAACAGAGCACTTTTTGATTTTATTTGTTATACAAGAGACGTAAAGTAGCACTGCAATTATATACACACATCTGAACTAGCAACTTACTTGGACTATCTAGGACTAACAAACAACTATCTCGAACATCTGAACAAACAACTTGGAATCCTCATACAAAATTGAAAAGATTGGAAACTGCTAATCATTTCTTACTATTATAAACTTACTAGTCAAACAGCCTTAGCTTCCAATTAACTACAAAAGCCTTTTTACATGACTGAAGGAGGTATTTTTTATTATTTCAAATCTATTTTAGTATCTCCTCATATAAAATCGAATATATTTAAAAGTAGGCATGACGGGCTTAAGTGCTGTAAAAAGATTATGTTGATTTAAAGTTTCAAAACTGTACATAATATCCTATGGATCAAAGGAATGGTTAGAGATGAATAGTCCAGTTCATTTTAAATAAATTATATATTAAATTTATCTAATTATCCATCTAAATATATCTGTTGTCCCAGTGAATTAGTGGTTAAGTAGAAAATTATAACTTTTCAAGACTGCAGTTTCAAATTTGAATTAATATGAGACTTTATAGATATTTATTAATTGCAAATTGTGATATTTCCCTATCACTGTCATTTTTTATTAATCCATTTACTTATGATGTAGAACTCACTTTTAAACTCATTATCATAAGTTGAGTTAATCACAGGAACATATATTTTATAAACATTTTATTTACTGTTTAACATATTTATCAAAGATAGAAAGTAGTAAGTAAATTGAGTTAACCACTTACTCACAGAGAGAACCTGTATTTTATAAACATTTTATTTACCATTTAACATAAATTCAATTAATAGGTCCAACTTTGGTGAAACATGGAAGGCCTTTACTCATCATCCAATTTGGGATTTGAACACATTTCGTGGTAAAACAGTGTGCTTCAAAAATATTGTGTTTCCTCTCCTTCCTCGCATGATCTTCGGACTTTTCTACAACACACCAATTGTTAGTAATAATAGTTATAAAATTTAATTTGTACCCTATGTGATAAAAAATGCTCAATTTACCATTTAATATTTTGTTTAGGATTTTATATTAATTTTCAAATAGTTTTCATCAGGTTGTTATTAACTGTGTTCGTTTCTGACAATCAGTAAATGTCAAATGCATTCTCGTTAAAATTTATTGCACAATATATATTAGTCTAGCCTTTGCACTGTTCTGCTGGATCATCATATTAGCTTTCCTAATGCTACAATATTTCCAGAAAAGTTAAGGGATTATTTAGCATTTTTTTCCTTTAGCCATGAAAATTCAAATGTATTGATCACATACAGTATCATTTATCATTAACAATAAATATTGTTTATTAATATATATAATGTAAATGTAAAATTTGTTCCACACATGAGTGAAAACAACTATCAAATTGGTGAGTGCATGTCCTGTAAGGTTTTTCTGTTTCAAATCCAGTAGATGGATGCTCCCACCAGTTCAGATAATAGTTTTTATTCGTTTTGGAGCAAGCCTTCGTTTTTTATGTTGAAATTGTTCCCTAGGAACTTTCTAGCTAAACATTTATATTTTCAACTGTATATTAGAAACTCATGCTTTTATAAAATTTTACTTGTATTAATTTTTAAAAAAGTAATATAATTTAACTATTATTATTTTGAAACAGATTTGGGGTTGTGAAGGGAGTGGACTATTTAAGGCATTTTCGCAGCATATACTGCACAGGTTGGGTATAACAACAAAAGCAAGAGATAGTGGAAAACTTATAGTTACAGTTTTGTCCCGAGAGTCATCTTACAGAAACATTCTGAATGAGGACCAACTAATTGAAAGACTAAAAGAGGACAAAAGATTTATTGTTCAAAGGGTAAGAGGCTAACTTCATTTTATTATAATTTAAATTGAATATAAAATTAATTTCACATAGCTAAAAGTGCATAAATATGTAACTGGTGTCAGTTTTATTTAAACTCATGAGTGTTAAATATGAACTACTATTTTTTTTTTAGGTTGTCTATAACAAAGCACTGACTTTTGAGAAACAACTTCAACTTACACATGACTCAGATATCTTTATTGGTATTCATGGTGCTGGGCTTACCCACCTCCTCTTTCTGCCAGATTGGGCTGCTATATTTGAATTGTGAGTACTATGCCTTAACTTATAGAATATTTGTTATTATAATAATAACGATTCCAAGTGTAATCATTCTTTTCCTCCCTCCCTACTGTCTTTCTACAACAAAGAAATTTACCTATCTGTTCAGAAATTATGTTTCTCTCTGCTTATTTTTCTTCATCCTTTTCTATCCATTTCTATCAGTATTTCATTAATTTACTGGTTTCTGTCTATACAATTCTACATTATGTGTCAGTATACATTTTTTACAAGTTTCCAGGTCCAATATTTTATGCATTACTTTATTTTAAAAAATGTTTTGGTTTCTTTTTTCATGAAATTTAGCCGTATTTTCGGTTTAAAGAATAGTGCCAAGTACAGTCGAGTTCTGATTATCAGATACTGATATTAGGATTATTCTTTAGTGTTAAGAACTAAGGTTGTATTAAACCCACTGTGTGATACTAAGTAATATAAAGTATATTTCTGAAAATTCCAAGTTGGGCAATGCCCAGAATTAATTACTGTATTACTATTGAACTACGATATTTTCAAAAAATCTGTTCTATTTTTTCTTTCTCTTAGCTATTTTTTTTTTAACTTACCTAATTATGGAATATATGGAAATACATGTTTTGGTGTGTCCTGATCACACAAAAAAACTAGTCTCACAAAATGGTCCTGTGTGTGAACAGGCTAGCTCAATAATCAAAAGTAGTACGAAACTGAAATTACATATTTAAGGGGGGTATATGCCTAGGAAACAACTTATTTACTAAAATGGACAGACTAGAAGTGCCACTTTATTAAATCAATTTTTAATAGTTTTCGGTTTTCTCGTAAACGACTCTAACAATTTTAATTAAACTCACCATGTCAATGTAGAATTAAATGTTTTTTAATATCAGCTAGGTTTTATTCTCATTAAAATAGTTTGACAGAGCCTCAGTGTAGATTTTTTAAACAATCTTCCTCCAAAGTACCTTTAATTTTTTCCATTTATAAAAAAATAAACAGTTCTCATTATTAGCAATAGTAAAAGATGAATTATTTCAAAATTGTATGGATAACTAAAGGAAAAAACTGAAGTATTTGATTCAGAAGGGAAAAAACAAGATCACTGACTTTGTTAAATTGTTGTATTTTTGGCAGAATTTTGAATTCTATTTGAAATGCTAAAATTCAAATATTTAAATTACAGTTTGTATTGAAAAAGAAATATGTTTTGTTCATAATTTTTGCCTGGTGTGAAGATTTTTTTTAATTCACCAAAATAGCAATAACTTTAACACGAACACCAATTTACACAAAACTTAGGGAGGGAGGTAAGTGAAGGTTTTGTGATGTGTGCACCACACCAAGGTATTTTGTCAAAATACCTTTGAAGCTAATGTTGTTCTTCATAGCTTAGTGTTATAGTGTTGTGTCAAACCTAGTCCAGTAAAAATAATTTACAATTTTCCTGTACCTTGAAGTAAGTGTAAAATAATTTCTGTTAATGGATTCTTATGGAAAAATGTTTGAAAAGCAAAATGGTAAAAGTCAATAACTCTTAAAATATTATATGTAGCTGAAATTTCATCATAGACTACTTTATAATATATTTAAAAAGCTCTATAGTTCTTTATATATAGGGAGATGGTCAGGGTTGCGGTCAAGGCAATTAATATTGCCAAAAACCTCATACACCGTTGCTTTTCCTTATCTGATCCCCAATACCATAACTCTAACATTCACCGCATTTAGGCTATCTTGCTTTCTAATGATTTTCCATTTCACATCATAAACAAACTTTTAAACTCTTACATCAACCGTTCTACGCCTACTTCTCCTTCCCCAAACTCTCCTCATCCACCATCC
>NW_027110766.1:441052-464918 GCF_000696795.3 Halyomorpha halys | reverse complement strand
CCGCAACCCTGACCATCTCCCTATATATCAATTTTTACGGTCAACTATACATACATATATAGTTCTTTATGTTCAATAATTTCCGAGTAATACCTTTTCCAAACTTAATATTTATTGTTTTCCAAATAAAGAGAAATCATTATTTTGTGCATTTATATAATCCATGTTTTCTGAGATACAGTTTTTCAAACATCAATTTTCTTTTTTTAGAATGAAAAAGTATTTTCAGAATACTTTTGCTTAGTATGAAAATGTATCACTTTGTCAGTCATACATATATTTTATTGGGTTTTTTATTTCAAGACATAATTCATTACCAGCATCCATTAGTGTTGCAGTATTTAATATAATTGAATTATGAACTTTAAAAAAGCTAATCATCGAAAAGTAAAATTTCCAGGAACCACAAAAACCTAAATTTTGTTGGACCGCTGAAATTATTGATACTTTTTTTTTTCTAAAAATATAAACCACTGTGTGCAGTATGAAAAAGCAAAATTAATATAAAATATGAATATATATATATATAAAAGCCCATTTTGAATATTCTTAGAGTCAAGGCTTTTCTTAAATTAATAATTCAATTGCTTTTGCATCCTCACACAATACCAGATAGGCACAATCAGATTTTGGGCATTTACAAGATAAATTTGAAAATTATTATATATATGTATATATAGTTGACCATAGAAATTGATATATAAGAAGATGGTCAGGTTTGCGGTCAAAAGAGAAACAAAAATAGTTTACAACTATTTATTTTCCGACGTTTCGCCCCACTTTGCAGGGCTTCATCAGGGCTAAAAAGATACAAAATGATACAATGATAAGAATAAAAATACAAAGATAAGATACAATGATAAGAATAAAAACAAGTAACAATGGCAAGAGTAAAAATTTCTTTATAAAAATACGTAAAATATAAAGCTAAAAAAGTACAGGAGATGCACATAAAACAAAAACAATACGGGGGAGGAAAAAAAAAAATTATAGAGATGAAATAAACGTCATGAAAGAATAATAATAATAAAAAATAAATAATAATGATATAAAATGATAATAAATGAGCAAAGAACAAGCCAGGACAACCTACCTGTTCAAAGGAATCGGCTTTATTTAAAGCTGGCTTTAACGGCCAATAAAGCCGTTAAACGGTTTGCTGGCTCCCTCCTCCCCACTTCCGCTTCATTGTTTCTTTCTGTTCAACCTATTCCTTTGAACAGGTAGGTTGTCCTGACGTGTTCTTTGCTCATTTATTATCATTTTATATCATTATTATTATTTATTTTTTATTATTCTTTCATGACGTTTATTTTATCTCTATAATTTTTTATTTATTTTTTTTTCCTTCCCCGTATTGTTTTTGTTTTATGTGCATCTCCTGTACTTTTTTAGCTTTATATTTTACGTATTTTTATAAAGAAATTTTTACTCTTGCCATTGTTACTTGTTTTTATTCTTATCATTGTATCATTTTGTATCTTTTTAGCCCTGATGAAGCCCTGCAAAGTGGGGCGAAATGTCGGAAAATAAATAGTTGTAAACTATTTTTGTTTCTCTTTTGACCGCAACCCTGACCATCTTCTTATATATGAAAATTATATTTTTATACATAATTAAACATTATGCTCGGAAGTCCTGCTAGTTCTTTGATAAGAAAGTTACAAATATTATGCATAAGAGGTTAAGGATAATTGTTGAGATTAAAGAATACTTCATCATTTTCTAAAGTAAGAAATACAATGATAGTTAATCTAAATTTCCTCTTTCTAACCAGAAAAAATATAGCCTGTTGGACAACCCATCCTTGCTGCCTTAGTTCATTTGTCTACCTTCATACCTTAGTTCCTCAACTTTCCAGTCCTGAGTCATCCATTGTATTATAAAAAGGTAATATTTCCAGTTCCTCTCTGATTTCTCAGTTTGACTTATATACACAATTTGTATACATGCCTCTACTTAAATAGTCAGATCATTTTAATATCTTTCCTTCATTATTTAACCTGTTTGATGCTGGGCCTTAATCAGTTGATTTACGTTGTAGATATAATTGTGAAGACGAAAACTGCTATCAGGATCTAGCAAGGCTTAGAGGGGTCAAATACATCACTTGGGAGAAAAAAGAGTTGGTGTTCCCAGAGGATGAGGTTAGTACAGTTCAATGCTCAGTCTGAATTTGGTGGAAATCTAGGTCTGTATGCTCTCTAGAAATTAATATTTAAATTTTTGTACTAATTGGAATAACCAGGTATTTTAAAAATTTAAACTATACCAAGACTCCAATTAAATTTATACTGTTTTAATCAAAATTTGTTTTAAATTTGATTAGTAAATATTGTATGACTGTTTTAAGTCTGAGTGAAGGTCGCCAATCCACTCTTCTACTATATTGAACCTGGTTCCTGGCAGAGGATTCATGAAGCGTTTATTTGACAGTGATTGAAGTCGATTTTTGTCAAAAATGAGATAATTTTTTTTTTAGTGGCTATACATGACTTTCTACTCAATAAAAAAATTTCAACTGCAATTTAAATCATTAGGACTTTAAAAATTTACTAAGATAAACAATAAATAAAAAATACATTATCTCTTCCTTTTTTATTACATGTATTATGTAACATTAAGAAAAAATGTATTAACTCCAAAAAATAATATTCTCTTCATGTATTAAATATTTATACCTCTTAGGAATAAAATAATTTTATATGCCATAAAGTTATTAAAAGAGTCTCTCTTAAGAGGTTAAGAAAATATACTTGGTCAGTATCAACTGCATAATTCATTTCCCTGAGTATCTAAGTCTCCAAAGGGATCCTCTCTTCTCCGCATGACTTGACAAAGGCCATTCAAACATTGGACACCTATTTACCCATGTAGTCCAAATGAAGAGCCTCATTTAAACAACTTCCAAACCTTATGCCATGAAGAAGTGACAACCTCACTTGGACATATTCTTGTTAACTGCTCACACAAGATCATTTTGTTAACTGAGTCAGGCCAAAGCGTGAGCAATTAGGGTTTATAAATTTTGTAGTTTTTAGTTTTTTTATGTTTTTATCATTTCTGTGTGTTTTCAATGTTTGTTCATATATTTTAACTTACTGACTCTCATAGTGATAATCTTAAAATATTGTCATTTATATATAGTTTTAATCATATGAACTATAATTCTATATTTATTTATTTAATTTTTAACCAATTTTAAAGTTATCTTTATTATATTTTTTAACTAATCATTATTTTATCATTTTACTTATTACATTTATATTTATCGTATTAAAGATAGGCGACATTGAGAAACATTTTAGAAGCCTCTTTGAAAAAAAGAATCTCTACAGATATGCGGATTATGAGAAATGCGCCCCGATGCAAAATTTGATGTCCATAGATAGTCGGGTGGTGAAGAAAGCTATCAAGGCAACATCGTTAGTCTCATCGCCGGGGCCGGGTGGTATCTTGCTATGAAATACTTCAAGGTAACACACATTATTAAGAATATTGTGGAGATCATGCTGAAGGTGGAGTATGAAGCAGAGCCTCTACGCCAAGGGCGCACAATATTGGTCTACAAGGGAAAAGGAGACCCAAAAAGTATTACCTCCTTGAGGCCATTAATACTCAATTGTGCGTTGAATCATCGAAAAGATTCTGGATTCTGAATTGAGAAAGCAGGTCACCTTTAGTAAAAGTCAAAGGGTCTTCATCAAAGGTCTTCCGGGAACATTTGTAGGCACCATAATCATTGACGCAAACATAAAAGATGCCAAAAATTAGGAAAAAAGATTGCACAGTGGTTTTTTTAGACTTGGTTGGTGCTCCGGCTTACTGGAGGCAGGAGGTGTGTCAAGAGGTGCCTCACAAATATGATCGTGGTTCTCCTAACCAAAAATAAAATAAAGATTAATATAGGAACCCATACGACTAGCCAGTCTTGCAGGGGGTGCCTCAGAGCGGGCCCTATTCGCCTTCGCTGTTCAACCTAGCCATCAATCATTTGTACCATGAGCTCTGTGATCAGGAGTTTGCTATTAAGTTTGGATGCTACCTGAGAAGTGACCAAGAGAGTTTGGTCCTCACAGGGTTCGCGGAAGATCAGGCTGTAATGGCGCGTGACAGGGGTTCTACAGAAAGAGTAATAAATAGTGTCCAAAGGCTGCTCATGGAGATTGCTTTGGCAATAAATTCAAAGAAAAGTGTGGGTATCACAATGGGCAAAGGAGAGTTGTGGATAACAAAGCTCTCCCTTGAGAATACAGAGGTCATTCAAACAGCAAAAGCCGAGGACACTATGAAATATCTTGGATGTACATTCTCGGGAGAGCTAGTATTTGGAGAAGAGGTGGTGACTAAGTTAAGTAATAATCTTGATAAATTAGTTAGCTCATGCCAGCTCAAACCGGAACAAAAGAACATTGTTAACCAATACTTGTTTTTGGGCCTTACTTACCCTCTCCAGACTGCAACCTTACAAAGATACGTCCTGCGATATTGGAAGGCATTGATACCAATATCCACAGGAGTATCAAGGCCATCATCGGGCTCCCCGCTAACACCTCATCAGCGATGCTGTACACACTCAGGAGGAATCGAGGTCTGGGTCTAATCCACTGTCAATGGGAAGCTCCACTCCAGCATTGGTCCATTGCCCAGCGTCTGTCGAATGTTCCAGATGCCCTATTCCAGTTTACATTCAATTACGAAGCAGAAATCGCAGCATGTGCCAATAGACTTGGTGTGGATCAGAGCTATCAAAGTGTGAGAGCTCTACGGCAGTCATTGCATGAAAATGCTTTTGAAGAATGGGCCATTTGTAGGTGGCAGGGTATTGGTATTAGCCATTTCAAAGATATCCTGAAAGCTAATAGATATGTGTGTGACAAGTAGGCACTCTCGGGGTCAGAATGGGTGAACGCCTCAAAACTAAATATCAACTAAGCACCCCTGCATGGAGTCCCAGGAGCCATTGGACAGCAAGGAGAAGTTTGGGTCCCTCTGTCGCAAATGCGGTAGAGAGTCTGAAACACCAGCCCATGTGCTGGGAAATTGCCACAACTCCCTCCTTATAATGCGCTGGCATCATAGGGTCCAAGAACAATTAATGAAGTTCCTTGAAAAAAAAAGACTTCACCTGCTTTGAGGAGGTTTATTGCGTTGACTCCGATGGATCCCTAAGATATGCCGATATTGTCGCATTTGCAAAATCGGAGGTACGGCTCTGGTCTTGGATCCGACTGTAAGATTTGAGACTAATGATCTCGAACAGGAGGGTTTTTATTTTAGTATGTGGACCTGTCGATTAGTTTATTTTAACTTATTTATTCCCTCATTTATTTATTAAATTATTTTATTATTATTTTTATTTATTTATTTAATTTTTTTAAACTTATTTATCCATTCGAGTATTTCTTTTAACCAACTTTTTATTATATTTTCTTTTAAATCTATATATTAGTTTTGTTTTGGTAAAATATATTTATTTGTTTCTTTTTCTGTAAACTGATCTACTGCTATGACTATTATTTCTCTGGTTTGATCTCACATTGCTGTCTAATAGTGAATTTGTTTAGCAGATCACTGGAGAAGATCTGAGAGGGTGAATTTGGAGATCAAATGAAATAAAAAGAAATGGTTAAATGGAAGGAATAAGAAAGGGAAGGAAAAAAGGAATAAATTGAAATATTTGTATTTAGTATGTAGATTGGAATTGATTGTAAAAGGAAACTGTAGGGGAAAAAAATGTTTTCTTTCTTTTTATTATATTATGTAAATATATGTAATTTATATATGTCCAATCACAGATTGATTAGTCTGCTGTGTCATGTAGCAACCTGATGTATTAGGGCAGTATGGATGAATAAAGCATTTCTCTCTCTCTCTCTCTCTCTCTACTCTAGTCATATCTTACCATAATGTAAATGAGAATTATAGTATTGATCTAATTTACTAATTCTTATTTGGTTCAGTTCTAAACATTTAGTTAAGAGGATGAATAAACTATATTTGAATGGGGAATAAACTGCATAAATATAACAAATTAATGTATGGAAATGAAAAAAAGATTATGTAAAAAAAAATAAATAAATACTACTAAATAATGCATTGCATAATAATTTCAATTGAGTGACTAAAATTATTTTTGCGAATAAAGTGTAACTCATAATTAACATGAGGGGGAGTGAAATTATTTTTAATATCCACGTTTTCTTTTCTTTTTTTTTCCTCTCACCCGATGTTGAGATAGTAAATAAATAGTACATAATTGGGGAGGTTTGAATCATAAACTCTAAACAACTAAATTTATTATATTATTAACACCAACTTCATTGGTCCACTTTTTCTGTCAACTTTTTACTTTAAAAAATCTCCGTTTTGGCCCTTAGGGCATTTTCAAGGAGGACAATCTATAAAAATTGTTTTTATTTTATTATCATATTACCTCCTCACACAATACTAATGTTCCTGAACATACCTTAAACATTGATATAATTCTTTAAATTGTCTTTTTTGCAGGCTAAATTTCCCATGTCTACATATACCTCACACATTTGCATTTATTTTTGTTTTTAAAGATGTAAGACATGGGCAATTTAGCCTGCAAAAAAGACAATTTAAAGAATTATGTCAATGTTTAAGGTATGAAATAAAATGAAAAATAGTTTATTATTCTGGGATTAGGGGGGGATATATGCTGCTAACTGTTTTTAATATCAGTTTTGGTTACTCGACTACATCCCCATCACCATGACTGTGATTATTGTTTGTAGAGAGAATATTCCGAACAGTTATTATCATTTGTGATTTTGCTTTTTGCGATGTCAGAATTCACTAGAATTTATTACCATTTTCTAAATCTATGTCGGAATTGGAGTAAATCCTGTTAATATTTATTTCTTATAACCTAGGTGTTATTTAGGTTAATTTTACTAGGTTGACCAGCCTTTCCTGTTATTACTGACCCTTATTTCCGAGGTTATCTTATATGTGAGTTATACTATTAAGTATAGAAAATTTCTTTAGGAGTGCATTTCCTGTTGCTTTCAAACAATTTGAAATGATGACAGTAATATTAATAATTTATTGTTTGTTTCTATCAATAACTTTTAATATTAAAATTTTTTTAGTCATAGTAGCTTGTTAATTTAATACACAAATTGATATTATGTTACAGGGCCACCATCCTGATGGAGGGGCACATGCGAAATTCACCAATTACCGATTCGATTCTGAAGAGTTCTATCGGCTAGTTTGTGTTGCTGCTGATCACGTACTCACCCATCCATCCTACAAAAAGTTGGCCAAACCAATCCGCGAAGAGCTATGATTACTTTAAGAATCTGTACCCTTAATGTCTTTCCTTTTAGTTAATCATTTCTTAATTAGCTCATAATTACTTATTTAACTTCTCTCTTTTTTATTTCAAGGTAATTTTCTTTAAAATGTCAACTTATTTAATCATGTGATATTTGTTTGTATATCCATCTCATTAATATTATTACTGTATTTACTTAAGTGAATATTAATTTTACTGTTATAATATTAAGATATTCTTTACTTGATAATCTTTTCTAATTAATGAGAGGAAGAACTCATAAAAAAATAGACTAAACTATTATTGTTATGATTGGAAGATTTCAAATCAAAGCCTTCAGGCTAGAATCAAATAATGTCAAACCAAAAATAGTACATCTCACTTCAGCAGCCTTAACATTTACACAATAAACTGTTATAGAATGATGTATTTTGTGTTTGATTTATATTTTTTAGGTTGCTAAGGCCAGATGTTCTATCTCTGTCTTTATTTATTTGATCTTACATTTTTCGATCCTAATCATGTCTGAGTTGGTAAAATATTGATTAGTTAGTTATTTCATTGTATTTGAAAGACTTGCTCATAATCTTCTAATCCAAACCTAATCATATTTTCTAATTTGAAAATATCCCTCAACTCATCGACTAAATAAAGTTTCTATATCATAGATTTATTTAATTAATAAAGTTGTTTTACTACTATTATAGTAACTAAATAAGTAATGATTTTTTCAAAATTATAATTTTATGTTAACATGTTACTACCAAAAACGTAAACAACTTCTAAAAATGTTTCATCACTCAGAATTCTCATTCAATCAGTTTCACCTTTGAGCAATGTTAAGTTATCAAGTAGTAATTAATGTTTGTACCTGTATTATTTTTATAAAGACATAAAAATAATTCCGTCCAAAAAAAAAAAAATGGAATATCCTAAAATAAGGCTAGATAAGATAAATATTGAAGCCTAGTTATTATCTCTTACCATTTATTTTCTTAAGCATTGATTAATTAACTGACCCAAATGAGAATGGTATGGTCATTTAGAATTGGTGAGATAAAATATGGCAAGTTACTTTTTATATATTGTTGGAAATTGAATGTTTTGTTAATGTACTTACTTACACACTATATGTGTAATTTAAGTGCACATTATGTACTTAAATATAAATAAATCTTTACTTAAAAGATGTATGTGTATTATAAATGTATTTAAAAAAAAAAATTAATTTCTCACAATAATAAAAATGACTTTCCTTTCATTCACACTAGCTCATATATCCTGATTATAAAGATTCATAAAAGCACAAGAGTGTAGATCATTCCATTTATAATAATTATATTTTGATACTTTTTTTTGTTTGTAATTTTAGAACTTTTACGTTTTTGTGAATTATATAATATAAATAGAAATTTATTTATCTTGGATCAAATACTTTCTCATTTTTAAATTAATAAACTATATTCCTTTATTTATGTTTTGTAGAGTGATTGTACTTTCATAATTTTTAACTCCTTTTTTCCTCTTCAATTTTCTGAAAATCAGCAATGAATTCCTAGATGTGTAATCTATTATCCATTTTTGTTTCTATTTTACGGTTTAACTGCCAATTCTTCCTAGCATTGGAGTTAAATAAAGGTTCTAGGAAGGCTCTTAGAGATTATTAGACGCTAGATATTTCAATAAAGAAGCAGCCCAGTTTCAACAAAAAAATTAAATTTGACCAACCCTCAGGACGACTGATCCAGCCATGTTTGTTAAAGAGACTGTCACTAAGATAAGGACTGTCAACTACGTATTTAATTTAATTATTATCTTTGAATCTTCGTCTATTTCAAAAACATAAATATTTTTCGAAGTCTTTTCTCACATTAAGAGCCACTGAAACTTTGATAATTTTTTTCTCTATAACGTATTTTCAACTCATTTTATAAAAATATTTATCAATTGACATTGGAACATTGTTAAGGTAATCCAAGGAGATCTCATTATTTACATTATTATGAATGGACAATTACCAAGGAAAGTAAAAACAAAAATTCTTGTAGTTAATAATTTAAGTTTATTTTCTCAAATGCGTCTAAATTTTTATTATAAAATATTTAAGGATATATGTAGGTTAATATAGTTACACATTAAATACAATAACAATAAAAAAATATCTATCTTAAATTTGATTCATTAAATAAAAAATTCAATAAAAATAAAATATTCACTATAGAAAAGGATCTATTATGAAAAAAAATATAATACCAAAGCTGTACAGAAGGCACTTAAATAAATATTCTGTTTGTAATACATCTGGTAGACTAAAATATTTTTTAAAAATAATAAACCACTCATTTAGAGAAAATCATTTAAATATATGTGTATATTTTCATTGCTAATAAAAATAATATTAAAGTGAAACCTAATTTACAGCACCTTTTAAAATATGATGAAATTAATTCATCATGATTTTCCTTAATCTAAGGTAGTAATTGCAATCGTACACTAAAAGTTCAGTTTCAGTCTATAATAAGTGATGTGTAGGTTCCATTATACATGGAATTTGATTAAATAGTCAAGATCCAATATATATATATATATATATATTCCAATATTTTATTAAAAATTGTAGATAGTAATCATTGCCTAACGATAAAAACTGGTGCTATTTCCCAATATAGTAACTACCCTGATGTGATTGAACACTATCCCAATGTGGACGAGTATTCAATCACTTACAAACAATGAGAAAACATTTAATTATAACCTGGCACCATAAAGCGGATCATATTCATACAAATATAGGGCCTCAACTCATCTGAAAAGGAGTTTGTTTATGCCTTGCTAGAACAATGTGTATAGTGGAATACATGTCCACCCGGCATGTCGGATTTCTGTTAGGGAACCATTACCAAACTAGAAGCTTAATATATTTGATATTCAAATGAATTGATTTATATATTGATTAGTAAATAACAATTTAAGCTTAAACCTCGAGAGTTACGATGTAATATTTGTATATACCACATACTGTATAAATGTTTAATTTTAAAACAAAAGTTGTGTGGAGATATTAGAATGTAAAGTTACAAGATTTCTATTCATAAAATAACAATATTGCTGTTATGTTGTGTGGGTTAATATTTTCTTCGAAATTTTTATTTTTTTGATTTTAATTTTTATTATTCTTTAAAAATTTTTGACTTAAAACTATAAAAGAATATATTACTTTTTATAATTACGTAAAGAATATTAAGTTTATGATATTAAATATTTTTATTGTTAAGTCCCTGAATAACAGAAATTTTATAAAGATGAATTTTGTGGCTTAATTTCATTGCTGGTATTATTTTAAGGCTGATAAACTAAAGCTATCAAAATTTATTAAATAAAAATTAAAGTTTCCTTAATAAAGAATTTTTTGTTGTTAAAAATGATAACACTGTCTGTCTTAAACTGGTTCCCAACTAGTGGTCAGTGAGAGGGTCCAACAACATATTTTTTGTAAAGATTTATTGTTAGAACTATTTTATTGATTATCTTTCCACACATTTAATTGAAAAGTTATAACAGGTAAATACACAGTAAAAGTGACTCAAAATCCACTTTTAGGCAACCTAATTCTCAAATATTTTCTGAGGGACACTCGCATTTTCCCCAAGTTTTGGCTTAGTGCTCTGCAGACTTCTATGGGTTGGGAATCACTAGTTGAAAACATCGATTAATACAGTGTTTTGTGTTCATATTTACAGGTTCACTATTAAATATTAATTGAGAAATCCAAAATTAGTTACAGTTAAAGTCCAAATAAATTCATTCATATATCTATAAACAAAAAAGTTATTTTACAATTATAGTCACTATCAGTCATTCATTAACATAAACACTTAGCATTATAGAATACATTTTTAGTATTTTTTTAAGTTTACTTTTAGTAAACTATTTCATCTTATGCTCCATTCACTTATAAAATAAATAAATTAACCTATATTATCACAAAACTAGGGGTTAGTTGGAAGCAGAAACAACTTATTTTAATATTTAAGGCCCAAGCAGGATATGAAATAAAAATTTAAATATTAAATAAACCCATAAAACAGCAACAATACATCAAAATAGAAAAGCCATGAATTCTTTCAGTCAAACATGACATTGTGACATCTTAGAAACAGTATTATCAATTATACAGGTACAGTACATTTGACCAAATGCTGCAGTCTTTGGTAACAAAATAATGATATTAAAATAACTAAGGTAACACTTTACAAATGAGAAATCATAGGGAAAATTTGATTCGGTTACGGTAGAAGATATTAGCAAAAAAACAAAGTATAAACATATAGACAGTAAGTATTACAATACTGTTCCTATTTTCTACATGAAGAGTTTGTATCCAAATGTTAACAACACCAGTAAAAATATTTCCCATTAGGAAGAAGATCAAACCATTATAATTAATAGAATTTAGGACAGAAGGGGCCAAGTGGTCGTTAGTTGTTTTACTTTTTATGAAATAAATAATTCTTAAACACATTTCAATCAAAATGCATACACTCAACAAAAGGAATGTCATGGAAATCATCCAAAAAATATAGGTAACATTCACAAACCTCCTCGAGACAGGGTACCTTGAGTGCAACCAAAATGTAGCCAGAAACAGGAAGACAGATATTAAAAATCCTTTGCTGGCATGCTTAAGATCTTGGTATAGATCGACACTGTCTCTTTGTAACGATTTACCAATGGCCATAGCACCAAGAAAGAGGCTAAGATAACCAAGCAATGAGCAGATGCCCTCTCTATTCGCAGACAGTGGATTGTTCCGAGGAGCATCACTTATCATCCATGATTCTACTCCTGCTTGAAGAATAATTTGGTGGAGAATCGCTAAAACAATTGAAGTCAACATCTCTTTATTCTGAAATTTGTTCATAAGATAGGTAGCCATCAATTTCACAGCAGCTAAGGTAAAAAAGAAGTTCCAATGGGTCCCATACTCTGAAATAACCTGCTGGTAATCAAGACTTTTTACAGATACACATCTGAATATTCCAAGTCCCATAATTGGTAGAGTACTCTTAATAGTTTTCATAACATCCTCTCTGGTATCAGATTTAGAAACTATCCCATTCGCAATAATATAGAATCCCACACCTGTATCCATTAAACTGAAGCCATAAGATTCTGTTTTTGCGAAATGTCTTGGAAAAACACGAAAATCAACAGCAAGAATACAAAAAACAGAAATGAGATTGACAATTGATCTAAAATAAGTTATGTATGGCCGGCTTTTAACAGAGGTAACAAGAGTAAAGGCAATCCTTATAAAATTCTTCTTCTGATTCCACAGATTGCATATCAGGCAAAGGATGACTGACAGGAGGAGAGCTGAAACGAAGATATGAATGTAGCTGTGACAGAGGGTCAATGAGAGAATTAGAGGAACAACCAACAAACTGAACTCTGTAAAGAAGAGAATGAAGCCGCTTTGCAGCTTGAATACAAAGTTAACACAGTAGCAGCAAATGAAAGCCAGTAACGGATACGGAATCACTAGAAGTAAGCACTCCCAAGGTGTCCCTCCAGTGTTAGTATGGACGAACTCTTCATGTAACTCTCTGTAACTCTTAGTTGATGTCATAATTGTTTTGTGAAGTAAATGAAACATAAACTAATCATGACAGACCTCAACCCACTTGTCAGTCTGACGGTTAGTCATCAGTACAAAGCCGAATTTGAATTGTATCGATATATCGTCTAAGAGGTTGTCTTTATGATTCTACTACTGCTTGACTTACTATGGTAGTTAAACTCTTGTGCCAATATTTTCGCCATTTCACTTGGAATAATTTTATATTTACCAACTAAATAATTTGAACTAAAAAAAATTTGAGCTCTATAAATTCCTAGATTCACATGAATAAATGCAAAGTATATTACTTATAGTATGAAAAATTATAGTTTTTTTTAGTAATAGAGACCATTTTTAAACATGGGAGACCTAGTAATCGTTACCTAATAAGACAATAAGCTAATTTCACTCGAGAAAACCCAACTTCATACTTTGATCTGTATATTAGTCTGCCAGGGGATTGAAAAGACGTAGGTAGTAAATAGTCAGATGGAGGTAAATACTTGTTACTAGAGGTCTAATGGATAACATCCATATTAATGTGCGACAGCAGAATGAATTGATATTGTTACGTTGAGTCATTATGATGATATCATTATTAAAATGGTATTTTCTAAAATTCCATTATCCATGTTGCTGAGAAAGTGTTCTATCGCGGTGGGCAGTAAACCGTTGGTACAAAATAGGCTCATGCATACAGCATGATTTCTTTTTCCCTTGGTGATCTGGCGATTTTGTTGAATTATATTATCCCTAATACAGAATAACGGATGATAGTGTGACATTATTGCAGAGCGAAAACGAGGCCTTCAGAAAGATTTTCCATTAGGAAAATATAACATATAACAGAACGTGTGCACGCACGAATACATATGTCACTGCCACTTTTCTTTATGACGCCCTTCCTGGGGTCAGTTCTGTCATATGGGGAGGGGAAAAAGGGAGGTTATCTAGAAGTAACAAACCTATTCTAACCATGGTGGGGGAGGGGGTAAAGTTTTCCTTTCGTGGGACCAGCACAGAAATGAAAAAGTCGAACCGGCACCACTACACTCATGAGTCCATCGCTTAACTCCCTCTGCTACACACGGCCCTTATTTCTACCACTAAACAAGTGAGGTATACTCTTGAAAGATGGCAGAATCTCATAACTGCCCCATCTTTCTATAGTATACAGTGCTGCCTAAATAATTCCCCTGACCAAAAAATACCCACTCAGCGCCTTGAAAATACCGGTTTTACCCAATAAATAACCGATGCTTTACCCGCTCTTGGAGAATATTTATAACTGTAACAGTATGCTTGTACTGCCAAACTGGCGTAATAGTTAATAGTATAAGTAATGTCAGTGAAGTAACTGTCACGGAAACTATCACAATGAATGACTATATTGACTATATTGACAGTGAAATGTAGTACATTTTCCATTATTGCCACAAAAGTGTTAGTCACTACCATGGTGTAATTATTTGATGGTTACAGTCATTATATCATTCACTGTCACGACCGTAATGTCGCATTGGATCTAGCGTGATGGTTAATAGTACACGTAATGTCAGTGAACTAACAGTCGCATTAAATGCCATGTTAAACTCTCACTTAATATACGCCTTGAAGTGAACTTTCGCAACATATCAACCTTACACAATATAATGAAGAGAGGCGAGAAAATATTGTTCTTATATATTTGTCCAAAAACTGAAAATTTCAAAAACACACTCGAGCCCCAGATGTAACCCAACCCGGGTCCTAAACTAAGGCCCCAAACACCAATCCACTACCGAGCACAAAAACAAATTTACCCATGACCTTAAAATTGTATCCACCCCGAGCCCTAAAAATAATCAGCCCCGGGACCCAATAATGATTCCGCCCCAGACCTCAAATATAAATTCGCACGAGGCCCAAAAATTAAACTAATTCCATGCTTCAAAAATAAATCTATCCTGGGCCCTAAATGGGCATGTGCCTGTGCTCACAAATTTAAAATCTATGGAAAATTAATAACTTGTTAGGGATAGAAAAGGTATTTAAGGGTTACCTAAAAAACTAGTTAAGGACTAGTGTGGCAATTCGCTAGCAATCTAAATATAATGTATAGTTATTTTACCCGACCCCCCTACAATTACCCGCTACGTTGAATACTTGAAAATCAGGTAAAAATACGCAAATCGGCAGCACTGGTGGTAGGAGATGGACCCACTGGAAGAAAAAAAACACTAAAATCCCCTGACCTTTTTCGAGGAAAAACTATTGTTTTTTAAATCTGACTCACCTGCCCATCTCCTTTTTACCCTTCCGACTTTCCTACCATTGTATAGAATTGTCAATCCCCAAATTTCTTAATTTTTGAAAGTACCTTAATTTTACAACTGTAATCGATTGTTTGTATATATAACAAGAATAAGAAAACACAGGGTACAAAAGTTAATAAACCAATTTTAAAAAAAGAGATAATCCAAGAAAACATATAAAAATTATTTTATATTTCCGGTTCTAACTTGTTCACAATAATAAAGGTCCGGTTTGTACCATTTCGTGCAATCTAGAAGATCCTAAATCCACATAAGTTTCGTTTAGATTGGTGAAATCTTGTTGAAGACATTTAATTTTTTGTGATCAGTGAAAAAAAAATTGAAGGCCCAAAAATAGAACACAATTATTTTTGATTACTACGGAAATTCGTATTTAAGGATTTTTTGAAGTTTGAAAAACGAATTTCAACTTTATTCATCCATAATCGAAATATTTTATTTTACTTTTCTATATCAGATAAAATATTTAAAATATTTTTATGTTCTAAATTATTTCAATTCTTACCTCTTATTATGGTATATATCAATCTATTTATTTTCGGATGTAGAATAACAAAAACATATTTCCAGTTATATTGAATAGGTTTAAATTCACACAATATCCCAAAAATCACTTCCCACATAGTAGGCCAACAAAAATGTCAATCTAAAAAAGCTGTTTAAACAAAATATATTTGGGGGGAACCTATGATGAGATCGGTAAATAAATAAAGAAAGGAAATCACGAAAAAAAAAAAAATGCAGTATCTTCAACGGGATTTTGTCAGGCTAAATGAAACTTACGAAATAGTATAAACTAGATCCATGGAAAAAAAAAATAGAACCAGAAAATAATAAATGAAATAAAATATTTTATTTTATGATAGAAATTTATCTTTAGTTCACATTAAATCTAAAAGAAATTTATGAGGATTCAAAAAGGAAAATTCAGCTTTCCAACGGTTTTATTTACGCTTGATTTGGACTAGAACGTTAGAAGTTATGTATTTATTTCAGACATCGGTAGAGAAAAAATCTGTACTCATAAGTATAAAGGATTTAAGTCCAAAAAATGTCGATGTTGAGTTAAGTACATTAGCTCAGAAAAACATTCTCTATCGATTAGTAAGGGTTTAAGATGTATATTATGATAAAATCCTGGTTAAAAATGTATTGAAAGGATAACTTTTAATGGAGAATTTTTTGAACTTTGTTTTTGTCTCCTGAAAGATCAAGAGTATGGACTTAAATCCTATATACTTATCAGTACAAAAATATCCTCCAGAATTTAGCCCAATTATTTCTAATTTTTGATTTACATGGAAATTCGTACTTACGGGTTCAAAATGAATCTGACTTGAATTTTTGTAAAAAAAATTTTTTATTGTATGCCCATTTTTTACTGCAAATGAAACAACTGTGATTTTCTTTTAAAGTCTCAACTTCAGTGAAGTAACAGGGCTAAAGAGTGATATAAAACATCAAATATTTCTAACAACATATAAATCATTGATTAGAGAAAATCAAAATGTGAAGGAACTGTTGGCCTCAAGCAGGGCAATAACAGATAAATAAAATATGATTTAGCTAGGATCCTCTGCTTACCGCCTTTATGAAGGCCTGAAATTCAGGTCGAAACGTCGCCATGAATAAATCATTTTTGGTTTATTTATGTTCTTTTTTCTGACCGCACCCCCGACCATCTCCTCCAATTGATAAATAAAATCATTCATATTAAGAAGGTTCATCATTTTTTAATGTCAAAATCGTCTAAAAATATTTTTCATGCTTTTCGGGAGCGATAAAAATACCTAATATTAATCATATAGCACTAGAGGAATTGATAGCCAACTGCTAACAATTATCATAATTAATTGCTACAATCATAGTTAAATAATTAAGTTCTGTTATTAATAAAATAGATAGGTAGTAAGAGGACCGCTTTAAATAATAAAATATAACATACTATATTAATATTAATTCTATTTAATACAAATAAAAGAAAAATTTAAAATTCGTAGGTTAACGATTTCCCAACTTAGATTTCTTGTTCCTTCAAAATTCAAAATCGACTTTTAACTAATTGAGAATAAATATGAAAAAATGAGAAGTATCATAATTGCCATCTTTTCAGTATTCTTATAAGTATCTTAAATATATTAAAAAAAAAATGAATTTTAAATGTAACTCACCAGTCAAAATATCACGTTTTGCTTCTGTTACATTCTACTTTCCTGTGTTCATTTATTTCTTGAAGTCTTGGCAATATTTTTCTCAATAAGTCAGTTCAAAAATATCAAATGAAATAGTAGCTTATAGTATTAATTACTAATTATTAATTGATTAGCTTATAGTATTAGCTATTAGTTCCCTTAGATCCTGACTAAAAATTTAATGTTTTTTTTTTTATATTATAGGTTCAAACTAATATTTTACGTTTTATTGCCATAATAGTAATAATACTGAAAAAGTATGAATTTTTTTTTGTAGAATTTTGTGGTTTTTTTTAATAATGATTTAAATGTCAAGACTGAAGACTGGCCATTAAATATTTTTTAATCAATGTAAATACTTTAATGAGGTACTCAATTTCTTCTTTTCACTTCTTGATTGTATATATCAATTTCTAGAATTTTTTTTAAATACCAAAGACTATTTTATCCATTTTAGTCTCTTCTTTTTCACTTCTTGATTGTATATATCAATCTCTAGAATTTTTTTTAAATACCAAAGACTATTTTATCCATTTTAGTCTCAAAACATTTTTTATTTATTTATAAGTCCGACGTTTCGGCTAACTCGGCACTCCCTAAGAATAATCTTAATGCAATTTTAGAACCAAGTAATTTAAAAAACAACTTCATGCAGTCTATTCTGCCCCCGGTCATTTATATCAGTCCAGAAATTACCCTAATTAGTCAAATTAAATTAATAATTAAAATCTAACAATATAACATTAAATATAAGTATAAAACTGAAATAACATATTAAGGATTTTATATACCTGGAACGTTACGGTAACTTTTTTCGCTAAAAACGGCTCAACGATTTACATTTAACTCGATAAATCAGTGAGCAATGAAGTGGCCTTTAATACTAAATAGGTCTAATGTCAAATTTTCAACAAATATTCTTCTACAGTGCCTTTAATTTTGTTCGTTTAAGAAAAAAAAAACCGTTCTTATTATTTAGCAATATATATATATATATATATACATTATATAGCATGGTGAATGAATACAAAATATTAAAGAATTTTTTATTACTTTAATGAAAACTATGTATAATTACTAGTCAAAACTGATGAGTCTGCCAAGTATAGGTAGGGGAAATAAAAAATGGCGGCTGTTTCAAAACCTAAAAAAAAAAATAATTTTTCATTCGGAGCTCTATATCTTAAAAACTACCAACAGCACTAGAAAATCTAAAAGAACATTATTTAAAGTAGAATAAATTTTATGAAATATCAACCCGAATAGAGCTGTTTACGGTCAATGGTTCCCGAGATATGGCTTTTTAAAAAGCGACATTTCATAAAAATGTACTGAAAGATTGGTTTAGGTTAGTGAATTTATTTTGAGAAATCTATATCTCAGGAACTAAATGACGTATAGATGTCTATTAGCACTCAAATTAAAGCTAGTTTAATGGACTACAATGTAGTTTATGGCCTTTATCTTCATAGGAATAGTAGTTTTTATGATATTTGCTAAAATATATTGATTTATAGTTGTTCGGACAATAAATTTGCTTTATGAAAAACTTTATTTCAAAAACCGTAAGACATACTGAATTCTGCCACCACTCAAATTAAATCTAGTTAAATTTACTATAAAATAGTTTATAACGTTTATTTTTGTAGATGTAGTTTTTATGATACTTGACAAAATAAATTCACAAAATCTTAATTTCTAGTTGTTCCGATAAAACGTTTGATTTTTGTAAAAATATATCTCAGGAACCATATGACATTCATATGTCTGCCAGCACTCAAAATATATGAAATTTAACTTAATATACAGTAGTTTATGACATATATCTTCGTAGGGGTAGTAGTTTTTATGATATTCACATATGAATATAAATTTGGCACATGAAAATTTGTCCCAACAACTATAAATCAATTTATTTTAGCAAATATCATTAAAACTACTACTCCTTTGAAGATAAAGTTCATAAACTATTTTATAGTCCATTAATCTAATTTTAATACTAATAGACATCTGTCGAATGGTTTTTGTTATATAAATTTCTCAAAATAAATTTACTGACTACTGGTCTTAAAGTACATTCTGTACATTTTAATGAAATGTTGCTTTTTAAAAAGCTACATCTCGAGAACTGTTGAACGTAAATAGCTCTAGCAGGGCTCATATTATAGCAAATTTACTCTATATGAAATGATGCCCTCTTAGGTTTTCTAGTGTTGGTAGTTTTAAAGATAGAGCTCCGAATGAAAAATTAATTTATTCTACCGTCTTGAAACAAGCGCCATTATCTATTCTCCCTACCTATACTTAGCAGACTCATCGATTTCGACTAGTAATTATACATAGTTTTCATTAAAGTAATAAAATTGGGATGAAATAACTGCCTTTCTCGTCTTGGGCTCTTGTACTATTAGGGACGTAGCCTGGTAAAAAATTATTATAATAACAAATTTTACTTTCACTTATATGAAGTCCATAATAGGTGGATAATCATCGTGAATAACAAAGAAATGGCTCTTTTTGAAATGTACAAGGATTAATTTCATTTCAAGGTAGTAATTGAAAGTTATTTGATAACGGGACCGCATCATAATTTTTAAATCCACTGTTCGATATTTGGAAATGTATTGAGGCAAAAATTTCGAATTTGGGTATTGGGCGGTTTTTTTTTTTTTTGTTTATTTAAAATAAATAACCAGTCCTCATTGTTTACAGTAACGAACAATGGATGAATACAAAATTTGATGGCTAATTAAAGGGGAAGAAAGGAGATAAGGACAGGCGTTCGAATCAGATATCGGAAAACAGAGACCACCCGATATCTCCCGATTGTATTACAGCCTCGTTATCTTTTGTTAAACTGTTGTGTTCTTAGCAGCAGTGCTACCGATTCACCCGACCAAAATATTAATATCCGTTTTACCCAACAAATACCGGCCATTTTACCCGCTGTTGGAGAATTATTTTAACTGTTGCTATGTGATTGTTACAGTCTTGTACAAGTGATACAATGAAGTAACAGTCACTATCACATGTATACGCCTTGCAGTGAACAAGCGTACAATTTCAGTTATTGCGATAGAAGTCGCAGCCCTTACTAACTATGGTGTAACTGTTTGATAGTTACAGTCATGACAGCATTTACTACTATGAGAGTTTATTGTGGCAGTATTGACGAACTGGATCTGACGTGTTAGTTGATAGTCAAGTAATGTCAGTGGACTATAAGTTGCGTTTACTGCCATACGTATACCCCTTGACAGTCAACTGTCGTAACATACCAACCTTACCAAACGTAATGACGAAATGCGGGAAAACATCATTCTTATGTACTATTTTCGTTTTGTTTATTTCTGATCTTGAAATTATTTTTATTCTAAGTCTGTACTCACCTCATCAACAGTGAGATGAATAAAAATCCAATGATGTAACGGTCTGTATAAAATTCCGTGTGTGGACAGTAACTCGAAGATGAAATTGTAATAGCCGGGCTTCATACATAATTCGTCCCGGGTTCTATGATTCTATTCAGAACCCCAAATATAAATCCGACTTGGGCCCCACAAAAAAATCTACCCAAGACCCAAAAATTATATACATCCTATGCCTCAAAAATAAATCAATCGCTGGCCCAAAAAAAGAAATATGTCATGGTTCCCAAATGGTCTAGGTACGCCTATGTCCTAAAATTCAATATCTAAGGAAAAACAATTACTTGTTAGTAATAGAAAAAGTGTCTAATGATTAACTTAAAAAACTAGTCGAGGGACTAGTGCGACACTGCGCTAGCGCTCTACTTTTTTTTTTTTTTTTTAATGGCGTATTTATAAACAATGAACTTTCTCCTTTTTCTGTAGAACATCTACATTCTAAGGAGTCTTTTGGAGTGTATTATTTTTGTTGTCAGAATTTATAAAAGAGTGTAATGTGTTGGGGCACACATTATTTCTGAATTTAACAAACTTAAATCTAATAAAAACTTAATCCTAATACTACGTGACCTTACGTAGTGTGTTGCCAACGCACCGGAGGGGAGGCAGGTGTTAACGTGTTGAATAACGGATTTGTACAGTACTGAAGTGAATCGAAAAATTTGATGTGTCGTCGCTTGATGAACTCCGGCACAGTAGGCAACTCCAACAATTGATGCAGCTCCGGTGGCTTCTTCCTCCTCCACGATGTTGTGCGTACGATTTTCCTCAACATCGAATCCTGAAAACTTTGAGGAAGGCGCTGGGTTCCATCTTATATGTGGGTAAACAATGGTGCCCCATATAGTAGTGCTGGTCTCAGAATACTTTTGTATATCTGCAGCTTCAATCTCAATGAGAGAGCCGGAGAAGTGAGGAGGTGGTTGAGACGATATGACTTTCGTCTTACTGTTCTCGCCTTCTGATATAAATGGGCAGAAAGCTTAAGATGACGCGCTCTACATATAACGTCAAGCCATTTTAACCCAAATTCTCGACAACTACCTGCTAAGAAGAAAAGTACCCGAAAATCGGCAGCACTGCTTGGCTGGAACAAAATTTATATTTGTAATTCCAACCTCAAGAAATCTTAAAATAAGAATTTTTATAGTAACAATAAAAGTTTAAAATAATAAAAATATAAAAATTTTTGTTCAACATTGTCACCTCCTCTGGTCTTTTTATTACTTTTTTTCCTTTTTCGAAAATCACTAAAACAGCAATAACTTCAACAAGAGTACATCATTATACTTTTTTCCCCTACCTCCAAAGTATATTTATTAAAACAAATACCTAAAACGTGGGGACATAAGTGAAAGTTGTGTGTTGCGCGCAACGCACCAGATTTTCAGTTACAATAGAAATATTTACTCTTAAAAAATTGAATGCGAGTAGATTTCAAATTGCTTGATTTGATACTAACTTAAGTAGTCACCATGAGTTAAATAAGTAATATTAATTTTAAAAAGTAGAGCTGCAGTCCAACTACAAAGGCAGGAACACTGCTGCGCTCCCGAGGTAAGGAATGGAAGCAAACTGCCCGAGAGGGGTAATTCCGCCATTATACTCTGCTCTCGTAAGGAGTCAACTCCCGAGAAAAATTTTCCTGAGTCTTTGAGTACATGTTTCGTCTCCGGATGTAGTTTTTAACATTAACACCCCCTATCATCACTAATACACTGAACATATTGCTTTCGCGCCATTTATGAGAGATGGAAGGTCAAAGTTCGGAAGAAGTCGTAATTCCGGACATAACCGATCCTCTGGCGAACAAAACCGAAAGCGACGAAAATGAAACATCGGAAGCCCACGGAACTCATTCTGCGGTGTCGGTTACTCCTGTGGAAGGCGTTTCTGTTTCGTCTTCGGTTCCTGTTGCATCTTTAATTAATGTTTCTGCTGGTGGTGCATCATTCAACGTCATAACACCCGAACAATTGCAGGTGAGGATAATCTGTCATTTCCATTAACTGGTCAATGATATCTTGTTAACACTATAAAAATTTTGTCTTAAAAAATTTACATCAATATTTATGCCATTTTTGAAGATTATATTTGACTTAAGTTGTGGTGTGGTATGGTTTTGACCTTCAAATTATTAAGGAATCAATTTTTCTGTCTTGAATTAGTCTATGTTTAATGTTGTACAGATTATTAATGATATTCCTGCTTAGTTATACAGTTTTTAGAACTACCAATGACATATATGAAGCAGTATGTCTGCCATTATTGACTTAGTCTTTGTAAAATCATTTATGAATTGTGTTATTTTCTCTATCTAGAATTTAAAATATTCGGCTATCCTGGGTAATGGCACTGATTGTCAATACTGGTAAGATTTTTTTTAAATAAAAAAAAGTCAATCAATTAATAACAAGTCAAAAGGTACAAGGTGCTTATGAAATTCATGATGAATTAATCTTCTAAAGGTGTCAGATTTCAGTGATGAGTCAAAATTTCTACCTACATTCTTAATTAGTTTAAGACAACCATTAACTTTCTGTCTTTTGAGTAGTCTTGGTTATGATACAAATATTTTTAGTGTGCCCATCATATTTTCTTGATAAGGCCTGAACCATACATCTCTTATTTCATTAGGCTTGTCCGAATTGATCAGTTTTGAAGAATGTCTTTTTTATTCTATTCGCAATTACTTTATTACATTTATAAGCCATTTTATATTTTTCTCCTACGGATTGTTGAATCTATCATGAATTTAAGGGATAATTTTTTTAAAAGTATTGTGAAGACAATACATAAATGTATGTTCCTAACAGGAATCTAAGTTTTCTTTTAAAATAAATCTGTTTTTAACTGAAGATTTTATGACTAGAAAATTATTTATTTACAGTTTGCCTTGTTGGCTTATCTGATTTTTTTATTTAACATGTTCATACAGTAACACAGAATCAGCATAACACAAATGACACATTTCTCTGACCTATTGTTTTTAAAAATATATA
>NW_027110766.1:436905-440997 GCF_000696795.3 Halyomorpha halys | reverse complement strand
CTGGTCTGTAAAGAGTTTCTTAAATAAAAATTAAAAATACTTGATTAATTTTATGCTATTTTATAATTATTTATTATAATTTTTAGATTACGAGTTCAGGGGGTTTGAGGCCAATTTTATGTGTGGAAAACAGTTGTATATGTGACAATCATCCTGACAAGGAGGGTGATTCAGGCCATCGTACAGCTCAGTGGTTTCGAAGTGATGTAATGTAGTTCATCTTAATCTATTTCTTAGTTTATATTCAGAGTTATTTGTAATTTATTAAAATTTTTAACAGTTTCAATTTGATAGAATAATTAAATGTTATGAATATGTGTATAATATAACAATTCTCGTCATTAACTAAAGCAATAATGTAAGATGAAGTGAATTGGCAATGGATTCTCTATATCTGGACCTAATTCCGTATCCAAATACATTTTGAAAATTATTTTCTCGTGGTTGAGTAGATTCTGAGGTGCATTTCCTGTCACAGAGATTCGATTCTTGTAAAACTATTGGCCAATGAACAGCACTTTCTTGTCAAGAACTAAATGAATTGAATTTTGTATTTAAGATTTTCGTTGAGGATGTTTACATATAAATATGGTATGCCGAAACGTTTTGACATGAAAGAAATAAAGAGTGTTTTGAGATTTATCTGGCAGACAAATTATTTTATTTAAACATAAGAGAATTTCTTAACATTCATGGCTCATGTTGTATAACTATCCGTGGAGGAATGTTTTATGTTAGAAGAGCATTTATAACTTAATATAGAAATCATTTTGATTTTAATGGTATTTTGTATCTATTGACTGCTCGTGGAAATCAGAGTTTTCGACCTCCTCCCTCTGTGTGTTTTCTGCCATCTTAGCGAATTTCAGATACAACATGTTGGAAATTTTGGAAGATCTTTTGAAATCCTGAGACAACAAAATTTTTAAACTGTAAAAACAAAAAAGTCAAAAGTTTAATGTCAGTGGTTTTGCTGTAATTACTAATTTATGGTTCAAAATGCATAATAACTAATATAATAATACCTCTGAAGTGGGATTGCATTTTCTACAAGAATCATACTATATATTTTAATTAGTCCCAATCGACATCAAGAAATTATATATTTTAATTAGTCCCAATCGACATCAAGAAATTTTTAAATATAAAATTTAGTTAAAGTGGACAGGAAACTGAAAATATCGCCTTCTGTTTAAAATAATATCATCTTTGATTCAGTATGTAGATAATATATGCGTGTAGTTATGAAATTTGAGATTCATGTAAGTTTTGGAATATAAAGATTAACTGAAAAAAAAAAAATTATTTACATATTTACAATCATTCTTGTTTCAACAAAATACAATGTAAAATGAAAATATATCTTAAGTTTTGTTTTAATAATGGAGGAAAATTCAGTACATTGATGAATGGGTAACATTGATACACTATTATTCTATAATATGAGGAATTCCATAAATGTTAGTTGGGTCATCAACAGGTAGTAGTAACTCCTATGGTTTTTCTTTGATAAAGACATTTCTTAACAGAGGCTGTGAAAAGTAGTTGTGTAAGAGGTTGTGTTCATCATTGTCCTTTCCAATCTGAATAAGTGATATGTTCCTAATTTATTGTTTTTAATCGAAATCTCTAAATGTTGATCATAAATCAGAATTACTTTTCATAATTTTAGTCAATTATAAATGTTTGCCACTTCTTTAAGTAGAATGAATATAATAAAACATATTTTTTAAAAATTATATAGTAATAAACAATGAAATGATATAAAAGAAAATGAATGTTTTAGATAACAAAAATAGTGTATTAGAACCATATATTAGTATAACTTAAAAGAGAAATTTGCTATATATTAGACAAACATAATTAACAATAATTATAATAATAAATAGAGTCTAGAAGGCCTTTTTACATGCATAAGAATTTTGATCGAAAACTTTAATATTCACACATGATCATCAAAACTAATTGTGGAAAAATGTTTATTATTAATTCTGTACAAGTTTATCTATCAAACATTTGCAACTTATAAAATATCATAATAATTAATTTTATGAATTAAAACTATTTGCATTGTTGTCAATACCTAATAGCTAAGTTTATTTAAACTATTAATATACTCAAATTCTTTATCTTAATCAATTATAATATGTTGGGGGCAGTCCTTGTAACTAGTATATTGAAAAACAAATGGTTAGCTAAATAGTATTTAGTAGTATTTTAAATAGTGTATGTACAATGTTATATATAGTACAGTAAATAGTATAATTAGTTTCAAACAGCATTTCAAAAATTCCTTATATATTTATTGGTGGTAAACCTTTATTGATTCCAATCTACTTAGTATAGATATTATAGTTAGATTGTAAATAAACTCGAAAAATAAAAAAGAATTTAACAAGATGAGTGAAAATCTCATCAAATTGTGTTGTTGATTGTTGTAGTTAATGCAGTACCATTTAAGGATTATTGTTGAACTTTTAGCCCTCTTAAGTGTTATAATTGTTTTAATATTATGGAAGCCTTTTTTACACCATGTTTCGACTTAAAAGTTAGGTGTTTATTTTAATTATTATGTTTTAATTTTGATTGGTGATAAGGAAAATTCACTTTCATCTACATTATTGTGTGCACATATCTTGTTATTTTTGATTTATTTTTTGCCTTGTTTGGACGAGTTAAATATTTTACAATGTAGGTCATTATTTTCCTATGTTTTTGGTTGACCCTTAGTCAAGTTGATCATGCTCAGGGTTGTTCCATAAAAGAAGTTAATTGTATTACTAGAAATAAAAATGTTTGTTAAATATTAATTTTTGTCTCCAATGATATTGATTGCTACAATTTATAGGATGTTTTGAAGGCAACCCATATAGTCATTGAAAACAATGATGATTCTGGCATTCCCAATAATGCCTCATGGTTGGCTTCAGCCAGCCAACCAGTTATACCTGTCAGATGCAAGGTAAGCATTTTTTTTGTATTAAGTTACCTTTGAATGTATATCGCTACCTTTCAAAGTATATCGCTGTTATTTTCCTTCAGTAATAGTCATGTTGTATAAATTTATTTATTTTTCCTACAAAGAAATTATGATATAAATTGTAAAATGAACTATTAGGCATGTTTCAGTGATATTAAACTAGATATGTAAAAAAAAAACAAAAAACATTGCACTATTTAATATACTTATCATTGTAATGCTATTGCTTATGTCTTATTTCTTCATCAAATCAGTTATAATGTTGAAAGTAAGTAATAAATATACCAAAGCAGTTCCCTGTGTTTAGTATCTATCAATTTTGGAACCTTGTGCATTATTTAGCAATATTTAAAGTCTTAGTTCAGACTAAGCAATTAGAATATTGTTTAGTAAACATTAAAAAAATTGGAAGAACGCTGATTGACTGTGTTTATTATTGTCAAGATCAATAAAATCAATGCTTCCCATGGGCCAGTTTCTGAAAACAGAGTACTAAGATCAATAAACATTGGTGAACTTGTAAATATTACTGTAAACTCTTTTTTATTTATTTTTTTACTTTACCCATTATTGGTTTTACATTCATATATACATATTTTTTTTGCCATGGTACAAAGATATCATTACTTAAAAATAGAGAATTTTGGTGTTATAAATGATCTCATGAACCTAAATTGGGTCTTTATTTTTCCCAATGTCTTTTATTACAATCAAGCATATAAATTTTTTTTTGTATAATTTTAGAATACAAGTGGAGAGCTTTACAAATCAAGGTTTGGTTCTGGAGGCCGAGGTCGTTGCATCAAGCTTGGAAATAATTGGTACACACCAAGTGAATTCGAAGCTGTTTGTGGAAGAGCATCTAGTAAAGATTGGAAGAGGAGTATTAGGTAATAAAATTGATAAATTAAATGTTTAGTTTTTCTTTAAAAAACAGAAAAAAAAAAAACAGTTGTTCAGTTTTCCTTATCTTATAAGTTCTAATGATATTGGATTCCTCATTGTTTCAAGTTAGTCATAATTTTATTAATGATAAAATATTTTTGAGGAGAAGATGGTTTGGGGTGCGGTCAATGAAACACAAATAAGTATGATTAACTTATTTTAATGTG
>NW_027110766.1:424531-434810 GCF_000696795.3 Halyomorpha halys | reverse complement strand
ATCTTCTCCTCATTTATCATCCACGGTCAACTATCTCTCATAATAATAAAATATTTTTAGTTACAATTTTTTAATTTATCATTGGAAAGATGCACCAGATCATTAGAACCACTAACCATAAAAATTTGAGAATTTAATATTTTGTCATCATTAAAAGTTTCAACAAGACTGATTTAGACAATTAGACACGATGAAAGCACTTCATAATCATGTTTTATTTTCTCCTTTTAATGTGCGAATCAGCTTTTAAATTGCTAGAATCAAGGTTGAAAAAGGATGTATTGGTCTAACAAAGATCTGTTATGTTTTTGAAGGTTCCCTACACAGCATAAAGCTTTGAGACTGCTATTTGGTTAATTTCATTTATCATGAACTGATGATAGCTGGGATTATTGTTTTGCCACTGACGAAATTCAATAGTAAGAGTTTCCAGAAGATCTTGGGAGCAAACCAATCTTTCTCTGGCTATTCATGTTCACCCAGTCAAAAGAACCTCAATCACAGTATGAGGTAGATTTTCTCAAATTCTTGAACAGAAATAGTGGTGTGAAATAAAGCTACGACTGCTCTGTCTTACTTGAGTAGTAACCTAGGTTAAACTGAGACTGTGGCTGAAGGACTCGAATTTAGCAATGAGTTCATTCTAGTAATTGAGAGTGCTGGCATCTTGAATAAAGTCTTATAAGATCTAGAAATGCAATGCCTGGATTTATTTTCTTGCTCACCAGTTCTAAATTTCTTTGAATATTTATGAGGTCAATTTCTGAGATGTGTTCAGGACCATTCCACAATCTCTGGATTGTGCAACTAGAGGATCCAATCTGGTAGTATCTAAATACTAAGCAAAAATAAGCCTAGTCATCTTTAAGCAGTAATTAATACTCATAGCCCAAGAAATATATAGAAAGGAAAAAAATGAATTAACAGTTTTAACATAGAATAATTCTTTCCTTTTTTAAAATAAAAAATGATTCACTAAACACTTTCAATAAAATTTCTGCATTTATTCTAAAAATAAACACATAAATTTCCTTTTATAAATTAAAGTACAATTATATGTTATTTTTGTTGTATTTTAAATTATCAATTTTATTTTCCATCCAGCGAACCAATTGAAACCATCGTCTTCGTAATTAACATTCTTTTGAAACATAATTCTTTTATTGTAAATATTTTATGTCATTGCCATTTAATTTTATTTAGTTGTGTTAATGTTCTGATTGTAGGTTTGGTGGTAGAAGCTTGCAATCCCTGATTGATGGTGGTATACTCACTCCTCATGCTACAAGTTGCACTTGTGCTGCCTGCTGTGATGATGAACGTGCGGTACGAAATATAAGAATTATTTATATGTACAAAAATTAAATATAAAAATTATTCTTTTGATAGTTGATTATAGTAAAATTGATTTCCTATTCATGAATATTTTTGTTTATACAAATTATTATTGTTTTGTTTAGTTTAGATTTAATGTTGACTTTAAATTATATAAAGTTACTTTTTAATTATTTTTTTAAAGAATTTAGTCAAACTGATTTTTAACTGTACTTTTATTTTATGTAGATGGGGCCTGTTCGTCTTTTCACCCCCTATAAAAGAAAACGGAGGAAAGAGAATGAAGACGGGAGCATGAGAAAAGTTAAAAGAGAATCGGGCAATAGGGATATGTGCGATGGAGTCAATGGAGATGAGAGCTGTGATTCTAATGGTACAGAATCTGTTATTAATTTGTTTCTTCACCTATTATAATTTACCTAGTGGAGATTCTGTAAAGTTTAACTTGTTTGCAGAAATGGACCACTCTCAAGAAGTTGCTAATAACAGCACGGCTAACTCTGTGACAGAAGTAAATTCTAATACTAACGGAAACGGCCAGCAGGTAGTAGAAGATACCAATGCATCTTTTCCTGGACCCCTATCTGAATTACTGGCTCGTCTTGATAAGGTAAATATTTCCTAGCCGAATATTCATAGATTATTATGTTATTTTTTGATAAAAGTAAGGAATTTTCATTTGAAATTTAATTGTTTGATCCACAGTTAAACATAATACATGTTTTGAAAAGGTAGATCCATTATTGTTTCCCATGAGGAGGTTTAATTTCTTTCTCACTCTAATAGGGATGAAGATAACAGAATAATACATGATTTAATACTTATAATACATGAAGTATTATATTAAATGTAATTTAGTCTAATGAGTGATATTTTTGTAAGTAATATTATATTGATAATATATTAGATTATACTCCCTAATCACAAGCAATTATTATAATCATCTTTAGGTTTTTAGTATAAGCTTATATGAAATGTCTGAATCAAATTTTGTCTCTCTTAGTTGGATGTATTGGGGTTACTAGTTTTTGTCTTACTTTTCGGCTTAAGTCCTTATCTGAAGACCTTAACTGTTATAGAGTGGGAATATCAAAATATTGACTGACTCAAGTGATTAAAACCAACACCATTCTGAACCAAGCACCCTGAGACACTCACATCAACGAGTTTGGATATCATGTACTCAGGATCAGTGTTGAGTGTTGATTTCTTCTATCGTATTCTGAGAGACCAAAAAATTAGTCACTATAAAAAAAGCTTGTGAGAATTATTAACTATAACATAGGAAATGCTTGAATTTGATTTTTAATATGAGAATAAAATAATCCAAATCAGATCTATATTGATAGATTTATCATGAAAAACTTTAACATAATTGCTTCAAGAATTTAGATTTTTTGTAAAGGAAGAGTATGAAATTTTCAATTATTTATTCAAAATCTTATTAGGCTGTATGATATGACGAAAGTCATAGGAAGTGTAAAAAGCAGAATTTATGAATTTTTTTTCCATTTTAATTATATTTTAAATTTGTTTTGTACATCTTATTATTTTTGATAAAATGCGGTGGAGTCTTTAGTTATTAGTTAAATGCTAAGTGACTGTTTGTGATAATACATTTCAGAGAAACTAATTACTTCAGAGCTCAAATCAGAGTTAAAGTATACTAAGATCAAACTTAAAAAAATTCTGGAGGATGTAATAGCTAAGCATGTTGGGGCACAGGTCTAACAACGCATCTTGAAGAATGTTGATGGCTTGTATCCCATCTAGGTCAAATATTGACTTTATTTTGTGGTGGCCCTGAGAAATTAATCTTGAAGTTCCTACTGTGGGGCTTTCTATATGGAAACTTGTATGGAAGTCATGGGAAAAAAAATGATTGCCTTATGTGGTCAATCCTAATCAGATCAGTTGATAATTAATAACTGTTCTGTTTTGTTTTGAATAATTCCTTGCTTTAAAGTATAGTGTTTCTTAGAAAAATTTCATGTAAGAATTTTTTTGTTGAATCTTTTTGTAGTTAAAGTTCTTTTGAGAACTTTTATAGGTCAAAGACTTTATTGTTAAAACTTCTTTCAAAAAGGTGAAAAAATAATCTTATCTTTGAGAGATAAATTGTACAAAGAATGCATTCTACCTTTAAGGAGGATTGTAGTTCTTTTTAATTAAAGTGATATCTGAGTCATTACACTAGCAAGAACTAAATCCCAGTAAACTAGGTAGGTGATTTTTTTATAGAATTAGAAATATAGAAGTTCCAAATTAAATATGAGTAGAAAAATTAAGGGAGTTTTACATACAAAGCTGCATTGAAAAGATGGAGTGGAAGCTCTGAAAGTTTACTAATTTTTTCAAAATAGGAAAGTTACCCAAAACTGTGACGAAGCCCTTAGCTAATTGGTGTAATGACATGTCACCTAGGTGGTGGAGAATAAAATTAAAGTGTATGTGTCTGTGTAAATTCTTTTGTCTTCTTATGTAGGTATAATCTAAATAGTATTATCAAGGAAGAAAAATAATAATATATAATCAAAAATTCCTCTTTTGTTTATTTAAACTATCATTCTATCTTTCTAATTATACTCGATATAATTGTTTTCTCATTTTCAATTTGTAGACATCTAGTAAACTTTTGAAAATGGCTCTACAACTGCGAAAAGATGTGGATGACTTGAAAGGACAGTGGAAGTCAGAGAGGGACCATTTGCAGTTGGAACATAAGAGAGACAAAGAACAAGCTGTCCTTACTGCCAGGGTGGAAGCTCAAGTTGCTTGTTCTAGGTAATTTATATCTTACTTAATTAGTTCATTTCAAATTCCTTTAATAAGCCTTTGCCTTTGTTATGTAGATGTTTCTTAAACTTTTGGCCTCACAATATCATCCCCTAGTTTTTAGTATTTTTTTTATCATTTAATACTTTTTATGGATTCTTTAAATTTAGCTTAATAAAAAAAAAAAGTTCTACTGAGTACATTGTTTTTTTTATCTGGAAATTATCCTTTTACTGGATATTTCTATTATCCTAATTAGATACCACAAGTTTAATGATTTGTCATTTAAAATTGACTCCATTTAAAAATGGATTGTACAATCTAGCCCAAATTTATAAAATAGGTGGAGTTTAGTCTCAACAGATCGTAGAGTATAGCACTCTGTCCGTGTCAGAAGTTGTCTATCAAACCCCTCGTGAAGGGGACTGAGCCAGGTTATGCGGGGCAGCAAGCCGTGCCTATCTGTAGTATACCAGATGCAAATTGCTACCCTGTCATAGGGCTCAGGCAATGACCAGCCACCTAATACAGTCACATAGTGTTCAGCTTCTCGAATTATATCATCCTGCTAATATTATAGTACAGTTATTCTCACTAATCCTTGACTGTTCATAAAGTTATAAGATAATATTGTCCTGGAATGTATTTTTAGATTTATGTAGCTTTCAAACAGTTTAAGTATATATATTTTTTAAATTTCTACATTGTTATAATAAAGTATGTTAAAGAATTTTTTGTTTTACAGGGCAGTATTTGATTCTACTGTTCACGTTGTTGATCCTATTTCAACTGTTGGACTGCAACCTTCTGAAGATAACAATGATAATAAGAAGGTAAATTTTAATTTTTAATTAGTTTTTTTTTTGTACCTCCTGTTTTCCATAATTATATCTTAATTAGTTACATATATCCATTGTTATGTGATTATAATTCGGTTGGATTAAATGAAATTTTGCTTTTAGAGGCCAAATTTTTAACTTAGCTTGACGTTTTTTTCTTTAGTTTCATTTTAATCCTTTTTTTTGTACAGTAGAGTACTTATGATTTCTATTCTGTTAAGATAAAGATTTATTTAAAAAAAAAAGTTTTCATGCTTAATTTTTGTCCATTAGAGATTGAATTATCTTTCTGATTTCTTTTTATTTTAAACCATGGTTATAATTTTTTTAATTTGAAGATACAACTGTTTTTGTTCCAGTGTGCTAATTGCAATAGGGAAGCCTATGCCGAATGCTCCCTCTGCCGCAGAACTCCTTACTGTTCTACCTTCTGCCAAAGAAAAGATTGGTCAAGCCATCAGGTGGAGTGTGTACGAAGCGCAAGTAATGAACAGGGATCGATCATGTTGATAGTCGAAAGTGCCTCTGAACCTGTCCTCGGGGTTCAAGAGTGATATCAACTTCTTATATCTTTTGTACATATTTATTTTATTTCCATTTTTTATATAAATAACATAAAATGTTCATATTATTATTAAGTTTGTTTTTCCTTCATATTAAATGGGGTTTTCTTATTGTAAGGAGAAGATTGAATTTTAAGCAGCATATAGAAATAAAAACAATTCACTCCTCAAGCAATTTGTTATCATAGTTTAAGAACATTCTTTCCTTATGAAGCTGTTCAATTTGAACAGGATTCTTTTTATTGGATAGAATGGAAGCTGATGGAACTATTAAAATTTAAAAGTGGGAAGAGCACTTAAAAATCTCTCATATTCAATCATCTTTTCTCCCTGAATTGTAAATATATATGTATATATTCTTTGTACTCTTTTAGATTTTATAAACACTTTTTTTGATTATTATTATTTAGTGGAATGAATTATTTTCATTTTTTTAAATTTTTATTTTACAAGGCTAGCGGTTTTTTGTAAATCCTACTTCTTGTTGATTTAATATCTATTCTTAAGGAACATGTTGCGGGATTAATAAAAAATATTTAATATTGTTTATAACTGATAAACTTGTTCCTGAAAACATTGTAATAAATTTTGTGATGACATTTATAGTTTTTGTTAATTTTGTTAAAACATTTATTTTTTTATTTTAAAATAAAGTTATATATTTCTACCATACCTTAGCCTTCATCATTATTTAAAATACCTGTTTACATTTTCCCTTGATATGTTTAAAGGCTATTTTTTTTTAAATTACATTTTTGTTGCGTTTCTGAATTAATCTAAGAAAACATCTCTTTATAACATTTGTATGACCTAAATTACTGAAATTAGGTCTTTCTTAAGTCAAAAAAAGTATATCTTTTAGACTGATAGAACACATATGACAAAACACTAATATTACTGGTATTGTTGATACGTAAATTAGTATTTTGTATCTTAATTGTACCCTAAAATTGTAACGGTTGAAAATTTGTTTTATTAAATGTTGAAAACTAAATGTAAACACCATATTAGTTGTAAAGAGTTTGAATGCAGACCTAGGTATATTATATATGCTATATAAAACAAATGTATGTAGCATATGGATAGCACTCTAGAAAATAATTAGCAAGTATTTGTAGTAGGATAAACAAAAAATATTAAAAAAACATAACAACTATATTAATATAAATTACAAACATTTAAAAATGTAATATAATTATCTCACATTCAGATATAAATAAAATATATTTACAAGTAGTAAAAAATATGTCAATACGAATTACAATAATTCTGGATACAAAAAAATTTACATTTGAACACTAATCATCTAATGGAATACTAAACTTCTCTACATACTAAGCATCTAGGCTATAATATAATGGAAATGAGGTTAAGGAATATGATCTGAACATTATGGATCTGGAAGTTAGAAGAGAATCAGAAAAGCTTTAAAATTGTATAGAACTATTGAAATCGACAATATTCCTTTAGTCAAGGTGAGCAGAGTAAGTTGGAATTACTTAAGTACTTTAGTTTAAAAGATCTTTAATATTTATTTATATATATTAATATTATCACTGAAATAATGGAATGGATTTATCCTGATTGTTGGTATGCATATGGTAATACGCACAAGGATAACTATACATTCAACACGTTATTAAGTATCTACATTAATTCTAAGTATATTCATGAAACACAAAAAAAAAAAAAAAAAAAAAAAAAAAAAAAAATGAGATTTTTGGAGACTAACAAAATGGTTTTAGCTAAGATAGTTATAATACAAAAGGAATAGTACATCCACTTATTGAAAACAGTATGTGATATAGCAACATTCGAAATGTTCATAAAAAGTTGTATGGTTAGATAATTAATGAATCTAAAAAAATAATCAGAGCTGAACCAAACAATTAACTTCCAAATGTTTTCCTTTATTTAAGTTTTTTTAATTAACCACCATGCATGTATGGTGGTGTACTATGCCAAGCCTAATCTTGTAAATTTGGATTTTGACAAGTTTAGTCTAGGGAGATATGTTTGTAACAACTGTTGATATTTACAATATTTAACCTTAAACACTTTTTTTTTATATACAAGCACCAAAATATAATAATTTATGCTATTAATGGCATTGAAATGAACACAGCATTCAAATTAAACAGATAAAATATTACATAAATAAATGTAGATATAGCATATAAAAACATAAGCAATCATTTCAAGAAGATAGCCCATGTCATTTTAATTAGCTATGTGTAAGAAATATAACACTAATTTCCATAAAAAATTCCTAAGGAAAAATATGGACACCAAGAATCCAAGTCAAGTCTCCATGATTTATATTTAAAATACAATTACATTAAGATAATTGTAATTTAAAAAGAGCAATAAATTTATTTTGGGATTTTGTTATTACAATACTGTAGAAGGTGAACTGTAATATTAGTCCATCCATCTAAAACATTTAATTTAATCCATCACGTTTAAATTACATTGGATGAAATTTACAAGAATCATAGTAATTACAACCTAGCCAAATACAGTACAATTTTTGTAAAAAAATTATTAAAACATTTATTAACTTCATTCAATCAATCTACACAATAACTGCTCATCATTTACTACTAATTATCACTGCAAGTAAAAGTTAATGTGATCTAAAAAATATTAAAATATAAATTAATATTAAATGTAGCTTCTAATTTCGCCACTGAAATCACTGACTCATTTAGATGAAAGAAAATAGCAGTCTTTCTCATTAAATATATGTGTAAACATTCCTTTCCAAGAATATTTCTCATGGATACTGGCTCTTCCTTTCAAAAAGATAAGAAGGCACCTCCATTGAGGAAGAAGGTTAGGAAGAAGTGGGCGGTTGAGATATGCCAGGGATGAATGGAGGAAAGAGTGATACAAGCGCTGGAGGAAATTTACCAGTAGCGAATAGAGCAGATGCTATATCGGTGCTAATATAACCTGGGTTCGCAGGCTTTGGGGCTGGAGGGCAGACTAACTCGCTCAATACTGACCAAAGAAGTCCATCAGACTGATCTCGTGGGAACTTTGAGCTCACTGAAGCCTGAAAGAAATACTAAATTAAAATATATTCATTCATGAGGTGTGTAATTGTTTTATTTCTAACAAAAATAAAGCTTTAGGTTCTAACCCATCTTCAGGATCTCACTACAAAATAATTTTTATTAAATAACTAATGTATTTTAATCTATTAAACTATATATATAAATATATACACACATATATAAAACAATTAGTACAAAGAATGATACAACCCACAGCATAATCTAATGATACTTATTAGTAGCTGAAAAAAATGGGTGCTGTGGACAAATAACACACAACTTTCACTTACCACCTTGGAAGGATAAAAATTCAAACAAAATGTTTCATTATTCTGTTGCCAAGATATTGGTATTTAAATGTTTCTGGAGACACAAAGACTGAATATCAAGTATATATCTGTCAAGAATACAACTTTATACCTGCCAAGAACACAACAGTTTAATAAAATATAAAAATATAACGTGTAGATATTGTGATCGGGCACACTGTCTCTGATTTTTCAGTCACTATTATTTCTTTAGTTAATTATCAAATTCTTTTAAATAAACAAAATCAAAGGTAGTTAAGAGGATCAGTTTTAGAAAATTTGGCATTTAAACAATAACTTAGCCAAATTGTTTCAATGAGGATAAGACCAAGTTGATACAAAAGATTTTACATTGAGAAAATGAGGTTAATCAAAATAATTAAGAGCCATTTTTGAGATAACAGAAAAAATGTGTAAAATTTATAGTATTAAGTGGCACCTCTGCTAAGAGAAAAAGCTGACGTAATTTCAGTTTTAGACAACTTATTACTTTTGAGTTAGGCCGTTCACAGACAATTTAGTAAAACTTGGTTATTTAGATTTAGGGGACAACCTCAAAACATGTATTTCTGCCACAAACTTGTTCATGATCGCAATATATACTCCATATATAGTAAGTGAAAGTAAAAAACATGATTAGTGAAAAAAGTGTATTAAAAAGTATTTGAAATTAATTAGAACAAATAATTTACCTTCATCTTTTCCAAGTAAGTAATATTCCCCTTATACTTCTCATTAAAGTTGATGAAGTCTTGATCACCTCTGTAGAATTCCGAGCACTTTTTCTAAATCAGTAAACAATCATGAGTCTCAATACATGTGACAAATTCATTAAATAACAGAATAACTACTAATGAAAAATTTCCAAAGCACATATTTTGGTCGACTTAAAGATCATTTCATTATACATTGATATAAAGAGTTAAATCAAAACTGTTAGAACCGTTTTGGGGAAAATAGTAATAAATTGTAAAATTGATGATTTAAAGGGCCATGCCACAGATAATAAGGACCAAGCCTACTTGCTGGACTATTTCTACTCACCAATACAGTTGAATGTCTCAGTACATAATTGTAAACCAAAATCTATAATTTAAAATTTAACAAATATGATCCTAAATATAGATAGATACCTTATAGGTATATTAGTTCTAAAAAACAACAAAAAAAACAGATATTACCATCTCATTAAGAGCATCCTGCGAAAGAAACTGGTCTTGAATGACGCTGTATGTCATTAACATTGGCTTGCCATGGTCATGTGGCTTTGATTCTGGTGGAGGGATTACCCAAAAACTAGAGAGACTTGATTCCAGGCTCACACTATCCTCTGCATAAGGTGCTAAACATAAAAAATAAAATAATATTAATCGATTTAATAATAATAATAAAATAAAAAT
>NW_027110766.1:422011-424410 GCF_000696795.3 Halyomorpha halys | reverse complement strand
AAATAAATAGTTAATTATAAATAACTACTATTATGATTAACTATAACTATCATTTTAACTATTTTTTTTTTTTTTAAAGAAAATTTCCAATATCATATGAATTAAGATACAGCATAAAGCAACCATTTTATCTTCAAAACACAAAATATTTCTTTTCTCTTATTTGTGAAATATTGTCAAAATATTCGTTCATTGAGAACAGTCAATTAGAATAAAATTAAAGTAAATTTAATTAGCTTTTATATTAGCCCATTAGTTAACTTTAAGACTCAATCGTTCTCTTAAAAAGGATAGATAGTCAAAAACATTGAAAAGGAAAATTTGAGAATAAAAAAACGAGACAGTTCAAATGGAAATATCAAGCTTTTATTTATTCAATTCAAATAAAAAGAATAAATATAAATGAAAACATTGTGAATACACCATGAAGAAATAATAGAACACAAAACTCGAAAACTGTCAAGTAGTAATTATTAAATTGTAATAAAATTTATCTGAAATAAATACTTTCTTGGCATTCTGTACACCTGATTTGCTGTTTTTATTTATTATTTTTATTAAAATTTAATAACAACAATATGAAATTTTTTTTTTCAAATCTATCTTTTAATGTTTTTGGTTATCTGCTATTATTAAGAGAACTAGTGAACCTAAATTACTCTCTCATGGGGTAAAATGAAAGCTAATAATGGTAAATATGTACAAATAAATTTATTGATTTCATTTCTTGTCCACTTTCTATTCTACATAATGATTAGAAGCAACATGTATTTTAAAAATAATAAACTATAATCACTTACAACAAATAAAACCTATACAAGGTAGGTATGCAGCATCTGAGTTCCCCTTCATTCTGATCTCATAGTCCAGCTGGGCCTCAACATCCCTCAGGGTGGGTGTGGGTGGTGCGTTAGGATGGGAATGATACCTAAAATTGTTTTTGTTTTTAAATGAGTACTCTAATTTAATTTTTAATAATATAAAAATATTATATATAATGATTTATAAGATTGATAATTGGAAATTTGACATTTCAGATTTAGAGATTATGTTACGCTCCTAAAAATAAATATACAATGAAACTTCTACATATGGATTAGCATCTATAATTAAAACATCAGTTATCAGATAACTTTGCAAAGTTCCGGGTAATCTAGTAAAAACTTAATGCAATGGTTTCCTGCTACAAGGGAACGCTTAATTATAAATAAAAATTTCATCATCCATCAGCATTATAGATCTATCAAAAATGGGAAACTACTTAGCTTAGAAAAATTAAATTACAAATTTATACTAACCATCCAATGAGTGACAATCTACGAGCCTCAATAGCTCTAGCAATATCTTCCTCCACCAGTGGTGCCAACTCAGCATCATTTAATCTACATCGGCATGGGTAGGCAGCTGTTATACACAGAACTGAAAATACATAAGATAGTGTAAAGCCATTAAATAAATCAAATTACAATCATAAAATGTAGATTTTATGATGAAATCAATGAAGACAAATTGATGGTAATAATATATTTATTACTGCATAAAATTGGATTTTGTTGCAACATTTTTTATATGTTAGTTAAAATTCCTGTAAATATAAATTTATTATTATCAACTACTATTTATTACAAATTTGTTATTATCTTAATTCAATTATTAAAATTACGATAAAAGAAGTATAATCATCTCATCTCCAGAGAAAAATTGGACAAATAAACCAAGAAAAAAAGGTATTGTTATATTTTAAGTTATTATTAAACCATTAATAATAAAGAATGAATTACTTGAAAACTACACATCTGAAACATTTCAAATGCTCATTTAAAAAATAATTAACCCGTTTAATAAGTAATGAGATCAAAGTTAATTTGTAATATGCGAATAGTTGATTATAATTAAATTATAGTTATAGAAATTTTAACCAACAGGTCAAAATGAGCAATAACTAAATCTAATTTTATGTAATAAAGGAAAAACTGATCAGAAGATTTTTAAATGGACGAGGATAAGCCTTGATTTGATTAGTAAAATTTACAGTATTGTATAGTGGATAAATTATGATTTATTTTTTAACTAATCTCAGAATAGTTTGTGATTTTACTAAAAAATATATTTTGTACATAAGGTTATCACTTCTTTGAGACTGGTTGTATGGATTAAATAAAATAATTTTTATCTAAGTTATATCTTAACCACTCTTTATTATTACTTTAAATGTCTAACGTCTTGGCCATCCTCAAGGACAATCTTAAATATAAAATTTACATCTCACATGCAACAATTAAAAACGTTTTGTAGGCCATTCTGTCCAGGTCAATAATTTTTGTCAATTTAACCTATTTTTTCACTTTTACATTCAATTTTAAAACAACACTATTATCACTCACTTATAACAATATATA
>NW_027110766.1:409275-421961 GCF_000696795.3 Halyomorpha halys | reverse complement strand
TTTTCAAAATGGAAGAGTAACAGAATGGCCTACAGAAAGTTTTTAATCGTTGGATATGAGGTGTAAATTGTATATTTAAGATTGTCCTTGAGGATGGCCAAGACGTTAGACATTTAAAATAATAATAAAGAGTGTTTTGAGACTTATCTTCAATACAAATTAATTTATTTAAATAGAAAACATATGTTATTATTAAGGTTCAGATTGTTTTATTTATTTGTAATGTTGTAAGTAAACGATAAGGAGTTCAAAAGGTTTGTTTCTTCCTGAAATTTAACCTTAGAATAATAAGATAGAATGATAATATACAGGTTTAGAATATCCTAGGGTATGATGCCAATAGCAATATGCTGACTATTTACTTTCCTCTGCAAGATCAGCCTTAATACAATTCTCTCACGTATACTCGTTTTATCACTTGGATATTTCTTATACTAACTAGATATTTTGTTAAACCTCTATTTATTCCAAAACTTAATTATTTATTGCCTTTCATCAACCTCGTATTTAATTTAATGTTTCCACATCTTAACTACATCCAAACAGTACCACATACCACATAATCAGCTTACCCACAGTATGTTGGACAGTATTTATACTAATTATAAATTATTATTAATATAAATAGAATAATATAATTATAAGTTATAATAATTCAATAATTAAAGGTACAAAATAAATAAAACCTTCCATTTCTATAAGATTTTTGAATAACTGACATAAGTTTTAATATTTGTTAATTAATTAATAGCTAAAAATAAAAACCATTCACCTACAGAGAAAGGGAAGAAAAATGAAACCAAATTGAGAAAATATATCTTCAAACTGGCTAGATTAATGAAAGGAAAAGATTCTGAGCAGAGCTAGTTTGGGAGTCTCTACAGAACTAATTTTTATGCCAGCTATTTGCTATTTTAAGCAGTCTATAAATATCATCAACAGTGGTTGAAGAGCTTCAAACAGTTTTTTGTTTTTTGTTCACTGAACAGGCAATTAAAATTTCAGGATTGGAAGAAACTTGATTTTGTTTTTTTATCAGTCATTGTTGGATTAATTGTGATTTTGATAATTAGGCATAACAATTCTCCAATATGATTGAAAATGCTTAATACTACACACACCCGATGTGGGCACATGGTATGGCCGCCAGCATGTAAGGTGGATTTTTATGTAACCCAATAGTTGACCGGACATGGATGCTTTAGAGCCTACCAGTACCACTTCAAACTGGACAACACCGCAGAATGCCCTGGATGTCAGACTGTAGAGGAAACCGCGGAGCATTTGTTTTTCACTTGTATTCGCTTTGCGGCAGAAAGAAGTGAATTGGAGAGTGTGTGGAGGACGCATAACACCAGAAAAACGTGGTGAGCTATATGCTACTCTCAGTCCAGCACTGGAACGCAGTGAAGAGATTCACCACAGTCGTCCTCAAGAGGTTGAGAGAGGAACAGAGGGCTAGAAGATAAGACATGGAAACGTGAAAAACATTGAGAGAAAGCAAAGCGGCACTCAGCCATTTCCCTCCATGAAGTAATGCCTAGCAGCAGTCCTGTGGAGAGGAATGAACAGGTGTAGGGCGGTGGTTTTAGTGGGTAAAATCCCACACACGGATAGGTACGGGCCTATCCGTGTCTTTTGAAGATTTCCACCAGCCCTCGTACAAAAAAAAAAAAAAAAAGAAACTCACCATGGGCGTTTATATCCCAATGACCAGCTAGATAGCCAACAACTTCGGATGTAGTCAAGTGGCAGTGAAAGTCAATTACGAGGGCTGCATTTGTGGAGATAGATACTAAGAATGGTTGGATCTTTCCAAGTGAAGAGAATGGCGTTGCTTCAAGCAGAGTGTTGCCATCACTAGCAAGTATAAAGAATGGAATATTAATAAAAAATAATGGAATAGGTAGTCAATTAAAAATAAATACTTTATATAATAACTGTGTAACAAACAAAAGTTGTCTAAAATTCATTAAATCACAAGATTAGTGGTCAAACAATAAAAAAAGAAATTCTGAGGTGCACTAAAAGAATCAAATGATTTTAGTGCTAAAATTGTAAAAATAAATAAATAAATAACAAGGTAATAGTCAAATTATCAAATACCAATGATAAAATTGATTGTTGAACTAATAGATTGCATAGTTGTAAAAAAGTTGAACTAATGCAACTGCCCCGCTCCCAAATGTAGTGTCAAGGCAAGTTGTTATTAATCTTCAAGTAGTAAGGTTAATGAAAATACATATTTATCAACTTTGGCATGATCTTCTTCAAAGATACTGAAACGTAATAAATTGTAGTGATATTTTACATCTATAGTAAAATAAAACATTAAATATATTAACTGTTACCATGAATAGTAACTGCACATTGGTAAAAGTGACAAATGAAAATAAGAAAGAGACATATCATTTAAAATAGGATTAATATTAACTAATTTTGATGCGTGACAATAATAAATAATAAAAATAACGTCTGAAAATTGAACTTAAACAAGTTATACACCTAACTTGTTATAATTTTAAGTTATGAATTATTAACAATTTATAAATAATTTCTTTGATACATAGGTTTATTATAAGTATTAATTAGTATTTGAATATCATTATATCAATAAATAAAATTTATTTGACCAATTTTTTCTATTTAAACATTTTGTGATTTTGAATGGTAAAATAAATATTTGGGAGCACGGTAGCCACAGGGTAAAGCGTGTGGCTACTAACTCTTAGGACCCCAGTTTGAATCCGGCTGGGCAGAAAATTGTTTTCTGTTACACTGTAGCCGTGAGTCAACTCCTGTGGGTTCTGGCGCCCTCCTGGGGTCCACCTAGCCTCTTCAATTGGGTAAAAATCTGGCAGTCGAGTGTGATTCTGACCAAATCACCTCCTTGCACAACTGTATGTCTAGTAACAGTACTTCTCTGCAAAGTACTGAACCCCTGACCCTTCATGGGTTGTAGCGTTACAGATTTAAAATTAAATATTTAAAATAATACGATTTAGAAAAATAAAATTCTCAAGGTCAGTGGATTACTAGCATCCTTTTAAAAACCTGGATATTACGATTGGAATTTGTTGATATATAAACAATAAATAGTGACCATGGTCAGAATGAACAGTGAAATAAATGAAATCATTTTTAAGTAAAATTAAGTGGGTTAAAGTGAGAATCTGACAGAATAATTTACAATAAATAAATCTTACATGGCTGAAGATTTACCAGGACCCATACACGATTTGCCAAGCCTTGGGTCACTTGCCTTATCTCCAGCTTCCTCTGCAACACAGTTTTCTCATATATTACAATTATAAGCAACAATTAATAGACTTTGTTTTAGTAAGGTCAATATGCAACTTTACTACAAAAAATAAGCTAAAATTAATAATTACAGTGAAACCACAAAAACATAAATTGAAATATTACTTTTAGTAATTAATTTATAACTATCAAGATTATATTAATTTTCCATTAAATGTTTTTATAATTCACATTAACCTAATTTTCTAAACTCACAGAATGTTTGTTAAAATGGCTAGCATTTATTTGTGTATTCCTTACTAAGTAATTGTAATGAACTTTTTGACATTCATTGGAAACAAACGACTGGCAAAAAAAAATTACTTTACTCCAACAAATTTAGCAACTGTGATTTCTGTTATAATAATATTTCATTTAAGAAACATCATTCTAGATCACAACAATATTTCCTTTTCTGGTTGGTTTTACTTATATTTCAGTTATACCAGGCTCTGTATCTCCTCAGCATATCTTGAACTTTTGTTTTCCTATTTGGTGCATATAGCTCTGTAGTTTCATATATGTTCTGTCTATCATGTTTAAGTCCCTATTATGATCACTTACTATAGTCAGTAAGACTGAGGAGGGCAAATAAGCAGAGGTTGTTTGAGAAGGGCGTGGCTGGCCTGAATCTTGGTTTGAGTTTCTGCTCTTTTTCAAAATTTTGAAGAGATGATGAATATATAGGAAAAAGCAGCAGTTGAGATTTAGATGGATTGAAAACTCATTAAAATGAAAAAATGGAACGAGATTGTACATTTGATTTTCAATAACAGTGGAAGATGGATTAATGTAGTAAAAAAACAAAAAAACAAAACAAAAACATATTTTGTTGTTCCCATTTTGAAATGAACTCTGACTGACTGATGAATGCCATTTATATAACAGTAATCACGAAATATGCAATATGCAGTAGGCGTTGATGACCAAGCTGTGAAATGCCCTTTCAAAACTAACAAACAACGAAATATGCAATAATTGCCAAACTTCAGTAGTCCAAAGGATATGGATTGCTTTATGCAAGAAGAGGCCCTCCATTCAACATCCTACAAAGCCCGACTATATTTACCCAGAAAAGGAGTATGTGGACTTCTAAGTATCGAGGTACTATGTAGATATTATTTATGGAAAAACAAGGAAAATATATCGTAGTCGATCAATGACTTCACAATTGTGACAGAAAAAGAACGCCCATCGGAATGAAAAAATATGTCTTTATATGGGAGATTCTACAGCCATTAATATCTGTCAGGCTATTCCCTGAGACAAAAGGTTTTTAATAATTATTTAGGATGTTTTAAAGTAGAACATTATTCTTTCAAATTTCTCAATCCATAGAGGCATAGTCTCATAGACCAGGGCCCTATTTCATAATGAAAGCTAATAGTATTAGTTCATAGTACAAGTGTAGAAACTAGTGTGCTAATAATACTAATGCTTATTTTTTCATGATAGGGATGACTATTAGTGATATTACAGGAATTAAAAAATACTAAAGTACAAGTGTGTGTAATTGAATTAAGATAAATCTACAAGACTAATAGTATTAGTTTGTACTTTATTATGAAACAGGGCCCAGGTGTTACTATAAGACATTATGTATCCTCAGTTTGAGGAAACTTGAGAATTTTCAGGAATTCAGTATTCATGAGAGAGATAAGAGTTCGCTATTCGCACTAGTTAATTAATATGGTAACTAACCATACTTATTTTTATGTAACTTATAACATTAATTGAATAATAATATGAAAGACCATATTATTATTATTATTATATATAAGAATACATAATCAAGCTCGGTAAATCACCTTCAACATCATCTTCACCCTTCTGTAATTGTTTGAAATACTTGTTCTTAAAATAGTCAAGCTTTTGGCCCTGGTATTTTACCTAAATTGAAAAAGTAAAAAATACTTTGAATTAAATCATAATAGTCAATAAAATAAAATAAAGTAATTCACAACGGACAAGTAACATTAATGCTACACTTAAAAAAGTAGGTATATAATCATCACTACAATATAAAGTAAAAACATACTGATGCCCAACCACATCCGGACTTCTTGTCAGGGTTCACCATTCTTTTGCAGTGGCATGCCCAAGCACTTGGTGAAGCAAATATTATGTCAGTTTCCAAAGACTTGATTTTTCCATCTGACAATAAATCTCCAAGAAACCTCTGGCCCTATTAAAAAAAAAAATATTAAATTAAATATTTCTTAGCAACATTAATTAGGGTATATGACCCAAAGTGGACACTTGGCAGTTTCAAATAAGAAGTATAATTCTAATAAAAGAAAGAAATGTAATTCTGATAAAAGAAAGAAGTATAATTCTAATAAAAGAAAGAAGTATAATCATGATAGAAGAAAGAAGTATAATTCTAATAAAAGAAAGAAGTATAATTCTAATAAAAGAAAGAAGTATAATTCCTAATAAAAGTATCTCTTGAATTTGGACCGATGACTTTTTGAGATAGCCTAGAAACCAACTTCTTGCACCTCTTAACTGCTTGTGTGTTGCATGGAAACTAATAAAAGTTCCATTCCTCTGCAATATCACCAGACTTGGTGGTCTTTGAACAAATATCTTCATTGGTTACACTTTAGCGATAATGGGTTAGTCACTCAAGAAAAGATGGAATGACAGCATCTCTGAGGATAAGAGGAAAATAAAACTATCCATCATTTGTGCTACCAAAGCCATGTAGAAGAGTAGTTGAGTTGGCTAAGAACAACTGCATTTGATGAACTACATATCCTTCACCTAATGTAAATGACTTTGACAACTAATAGGGAGGGATCACAGAAAAACATTGATTAACCGTCAATCGTTTATGTTAACAATCTAACAATCAATGCAGTAGAACCCCCAAAAAAGATTATATAACATACAGTAGTACAAAGACTAATTTAATAACATATTTTCCTTGACTTGTTACTGAAGTCTGATATATTTATTGAATCTGTGTTTCATTGCACATAAAAATGACAGAGAATAATATTAGAGTTGTATAGGGTACTATCAGAAACTGATCTTTATTAAGCGCATACGAAATGGTGAAACTAACAAATTAATGGTGTTGGAAGAATAATAATCAATGATATAAAACATGATGCTCAAGATCTGTTAATATGTAAGTTTTCTACGGTAAATCTGTTGTAATTATTTGTAAACATTATTTTTGTATTGTAAACATTTATAATCAATGTTCATACTATAATTATAGTCAGTTGGTGGCTAGTAATATGTCAAAGTATTTCTGTTATCTGTATGCTCTCTTAACCATCACGTCATTGGTACCAGGTTGATTGAGGTGTACTAGTAAACAAAACTGCTAAGAACTAATTTAATTTATGTTCATGTCAATCTTAAATAATTCATAAATCAAACCTTCAGTTTTCCTTATTTAGAAGGATAAAAACATTAAGTCATGATTATAAAAAAGAAAGAGAATTAATGTCCATTTACCATATACTCAATAGACATGTTGGCTTCTCCAGGTTGAAGAATATTGGCTGCCAATAGCATCTGCAGAGTAATTGTTCTACCGATAGCTGCTCCTTTTGCTCTCCTATCACCTTCTCCTTCTTCTGAGCACTCCTGAAAGTTAATGAAAGACAAATTTTTATATTTCAAAAGAATTGAAATGAATTAAAACACAGAAACACAAGACTTTACCTCATCAATGAATTCTTCATCTTCAACATCCCCTTCTACCTCTTCTTCACTTCCTCTTTGCATTTTTAAGGGTACTATAAATTACAAGGAGAAAAAATAGATTTTTGTTTATAACAGCTACTTAATATTTCATGTCGTTTTTAATTTCTTAATGTAGGTAACTTAATATCATAGCCTATCGACCCAAAGTTGGACTGTCTACTTAAATTATACCTAAAAGCATATTCACTCATTTAATAAACAGAAGACGTTTACTCTTCTTATATCCTAATTCGATTTCCAATGAACAACAGATCAGTAGTAAACATACAGTGTTTTGGAATACTAGGTTAGGTTACAATCGACAACTTAATCGATTCTTAGAAGAATAATTAATTCGAAACCATTAACAACTAGTTAATTTTTATTACCCGACTAAAAAGGAGCCAAAAGGAGGGTAATGTGTTTATGGGTGTCATAACTTGCTCATTAGTAGGCTTGTAACAATTTTTAAGAAAACGGCTCAAACGATTTTCAAGTTTGATGGCTCAGATAATTCACTAAAATCTCGTGATTCTCTCTTTACAATTTGTCCTAAAAATACTGAAATTAAGTCTGTTGAATCTATACTTCTGTTTTTTTAGGTTCTAGTTTGAGCTAACTCCACAACCGATTTGGAAGTTCGATGTCTCAGGTTACTGAGTAATATCCCATGAGCGTTTTAAAAAAAAAATTGTCCTCAAAATGTTGAAATAATATTTTCTTGTATTTTGAATCAAAAAATGGAGTTCTCTAGTCACAGTGTAGCCGATAACGATACTCATAGCAACCATCTGGGCCCTGTTTCATAATAAAGTACAAACTAATACTATTAGCCTTGTAGATTTATCTTAATTCAATTACACTGACTTGTACAATAGTAACTCGTACTTTAGTATTTTTTAATTTCTGTAATATCACTAATAGTCATCCCTATTATGAAAAAAATAAGTATTAGTATTATCATCACACTAGTTTCTACACTAGTACTATGAACTAATACTATTAGCTTTCATTATGAAATAGGTTGGAGTAGCATCTTAGGGCTCTAAGACCAAGTGATGCAGAAGTTTTTCTATAGAATATTTAGACAGATGGACATGAAAAGACAAAAACTCACGCTAAAACACCTCAAAGATATACAGAGAAGTATTTTCACTTCTTAAGAAGAAATAATGGAGAGATGAGAGGAATATTTCAAACCCCATTGCCGAGTCATTTTTGAGTAAATGTGTCCTTGTTAGGACTACCTCACTGTAGTGGCGAAGGCTCCCTCTCCTGAAGACTATCTCAAAGGCTACCTCATATATTGATCATTTTGGGTGCTTTTAAGAAATTCTTTCTGGAAGCTACAGGAATAGTTAATGTATGGGAAAAGTAGGAAAGGCCCGAGAGTCAAACCGACGCCTAGGTTGACCGTAGAAGTGGGGATAGAGGAAAAATGGTAAGGATTGCCTCTATTCACACTTAGAGGATATTTGGACATCACCATGAAGGATACTTTGTAAGAAAATACTGTTTTTAGAACAACGGTAATAAAAGGAAGTGATTACTTACTACTTTATGTTACTAAATCTAAACCATTACAATAAAATACAAGCTTTAGATCTAAGTAATGGGAATGTGGTACCTTAAGAATGTTAAAGAAAAGACAAGAAGAGACAGTGTGATGGACCCCACGATAAGAACGAGTTTCGGTATACGATGTAACGAGGAAACACTAGAATAACGCTATGTGTAGAACGATTTAGAATCGTAGGTGTTTGGTCAAGTGTCTCCATTGAATAGCCAGACCTACTAACGAAGCTATTGCAGAGGGAAAATCTCTGAAATTATTAAGTCCTTTTAATTAATGACTGAAATTAGCCTTGGAAAGGCAATGATCTTAGAGAGAAAATATGAAACAGCTGATTCAGGACCATGATTTACGGATCATGCTCTCTTAAAAGCTTTTAAACTAGTATTTAGAACTAATCAGAGTTCTAAATAACATGGATGTTTTGTTTATTTTTGGTTGAATCTTTAAACTTTTCTTCTATCTATTGTTTTTTAGGAAACATAAATTTTATTTAGATATAACGTATTACCAGATGCCTGTGTAGATGTGGGCACCCTCTTTTCCGTGTTCCTAAAACCCATTTTTGACAATTACGCACAGGATGATCAATTTGTGTCCCATGTACGGCGTGTTACTTTAAGTTAGTTGCGGTTCGGGTACAGCAAGTCTAAGAAACAACACATTACAAGTCTTAAAAGACTATTACGCCCGTTTTAAAAGTTATCTCGCAATAATTCTTGTTTCATCAAAACTAGATTCCTAGATCACATTTTACTTGAAGTTATGTTTTATCCACATTTTAAATGCATTTAGCATTAAACATTTAAGATGAAAATAACATATTTTTTTCGAAAAAGTTTGTGTAATCTTTCCTCATTATCAATTTGTTTCAAAATCAAAATCCTCTGAAGAGTGCTATACCAGAATCACATTTGGGAGGAACAATCTTAACTGGTTCTAACTCTGGAAAGTTCGAATCAACTTCTTTATATGGTGGAATGAAGGGTGCGTGGAGTTCTTGATTAATCAGTCGCAGCCAATCTATATCCTGAAAAAAACGAGCGTCCTTTACTTCCTGAACTCCTTCACGCACCATACCCAGACGTTCGAACGGTTCTATTTTAAGTAAACCAAGCAATAACTCCTCCAGACCGAGGGAGAAATGAGCACACACTGCATACTTGCATTTAGTAATGTTTTCATAAGTTTTGAAGGGGTCATCTGCTCCAAAGGGCGTAAACCCTGCAACTAATTCGTAAATTAACACACCTAAAGACCACCAATCAACTGATCTGTTGTGTCCTTTTTGTTTTATCATTTCCGGAGCCATATATTCTGTGGTTCCACACAATGTGTAAGACATAGAATCTCTTATCTTCTTGGCAAAAGTAAAACCCGTCAGCTTGACGTAGCCATTTGTATGCAAAAGGATATTCTCGGGCTTAATGTTTCTATGTACTATTCCGACATAGTGTAAATATTCTATAGCAAGGACTATTTGTGCTGCATAAAATACCGTTAAAGGCTCATAAATTGTTTTTTGTTTGCATAAATTCCAGTATAGATCTCCTCCGACACGTAGTTTTTGACAAAGGAATAGGAAACCCGTATCTTGAAAGGAACAAAGTAATTTCTGGCAGAAAGGAAAATCTATTCCTTCTATGTATCGACGGGATCTGTTTATAAACCATCTTGCTTTTGAATCGATGATGGTTTTCTTCCTGAGAACTTTGATGGCATAAAAATCTTTATTACACTTAAGTTGAGTGAGATAAACCATCCCAAAAGTACCCATTCCAATTGGTTTGATAAACGTAAAGTCAAACGGATTGATATCTTTTACTTCTGGGCCCCTTTTACTCATATCCAGATGAATAAGGGTTTGTCTTCTAAACTGTTCTTTTAATTCTAATAGAAACACTGTATAATCTGTAACAGGGTAGCGTATGATTGTGCCTTTCGGTTTAAGTACTATCGTACGTTGAGTCATTGTAAAACGTTTCTAGAATCTATGTCAACGAATAACTAGCAGGTAATGATAGAATTAATTTGATATTAAACATATGATATTTATAAAAATGTACTCACAATTAGTTTATATTATGTTACACTAGTGATTTAAATAATGTTCAGCATGACCGATAGGGATAGTGGTGAAAAGAAAGGATACATAACGGACTGGGACGATTATTTAGTGAAGGCAAAAACATATTTTGAAGAGAATTGGTTTCAACACAAAGAAAGTAAAGTTGCACTTACTGATTTCGAGCCGTTGCAAACCATCGGAACTGGCTCTTTTGGCAGAGTTATCCTTGCCAGAGCAAAATTTACTGATAGTTATTTCGCGATAAAAGTACTCGAAAAACATCAAATATTGAAAATGAAGCAATTGGAACACACTTTGAACGAAAAGAAAATACTTCAATCAACAGATTTTCCTTTCATTATACACATGGAATATTTTTTTAAAGATTTCGTCTATCTTTACTTTGTGATGCCATACATCCCTGGAGGAGAGCTATTCTCACATTTGCGTAAGGCAGGCAAGTTTTCAGAATCAACTTCAGTGTTCTATGCAGCCCAGGTTGTTCTTGCAATCGAATTCCTTCATTCATTGGACATTGCTTATCGGGACCTGAAACCTGAAAATATAATCGTAGACAAAAATGGGTACATAAAGCTGACAGATCTCGGCTTTTGCAAAGTCGTCAAAGGAAGGACCTATACCTTGTGTGGGACTCCAGAATATCTGGCACCTGAAATAATTCTTAGCAAAGGTTACGGTTTGGGTGTAGACTGGTGGTCATTGGGAGTCCTCATGTATGAAATGTGTGCTGGTTATCCACCATTTTATTCAACTGAACCGATGAAGATTTATGAACAAATTGTGATTGGGAAATTCCGAATGATACCAGCTTTTTCAAATGAGCTTAAAGATCTCTTAAGAAATTGTCTCCAAAGTGATGTCTCTAAGCGCTTTGGAAATCTTAAAAAAGGGGTTGGAGATATTAAGGAACATCGTTGGTTTAGACACATTTCATGGCTAGAAATCCTCAATAGGAAAACCCAACCACCATTCATACCACATGTGAAGAGTCGTGGTGACGCAAGTAACTTTGATTCTTATGACGAAGAACCGTTAAGAACAGCATCTAAGAATAGGTTTTCAGAGGAGTTTAACGAATTTTAGTCGATACATTGTTAAAAAGATTACCCAAGTATACTCTTCTTAATCTGAAGCGAAACACTTTTTAATTATTAACGTTCAAATTATCACTTGTTATCGAGTGAGATATCTTAATGCTGTATCAAGTATTCTAAGGTTGTAGAGACAACAGTTAAATTTCACGATTACTTATCTACTTATAAAATATATAGTAAGGGGAAGTAATTTGATCCTAAATAATAAAGAAATGGCAGTCTTGAAATGCACAAAAATTAATTTCATTCCAAAGTAGTGCGGTAAGTGAATCTTGTGTAGGGCGCTACCAGATTTTGATTTTTATTGTTCGAGGGTGATGCCCGTCGTGAGGACGATTTCAATTACTTGTAAAATACAACTATAATATATATATTGGTAAAATATAAGAAGCAGTTCATCATAAACATTATTAAGTACAATTACTATTCATCCCACTTCCCTCAGTCCGCTGGTGTTCCACAAGGAAGCATCCTCTACACAGTCTCTACAGCTGACATCTCAACTAATTTTAACACTATCCCCACCACGTATGCCGATGATACATTTTTTCTGTCAGTTAATAATAAGCCGTTAATTTCATCCCAAACTCTTCAGTCCCTTTGATGAATAGTGTCTTAACTGGAGGATTAAAATAAATTAAAACAAATCCCATCATGTTACCTTAGCCCTTCGTTGTAAACCTATGGAGTGCTCTACAGTGTCCTTAAATAATATTCCACTTATTTCCGCCAAAGAGATCCGCCCGCTTGGGCTAAATCTGGACATACGAATAACATGTGTATCATCATACAAGACTGAAGAGACTGGAAACTGACCGTCGATGTTACAACATTTATTAGACAAATCATCTAAGCTTCCAATCCATTACAAAAGACCTGATCTATATGACTATAATAAGGCCTATCTAGACATATGGAGTATGTTATA